>NW_024412388.1:73083484-73119133 GCF_014898765.1 Herpailurus yagouaroundi
AATAAAATAAAATAAAATAAAATAAAATAAAATAAAATAAAATAAAAGGGGCCCCTGGGTAGCTCAGTCAGTTAAGCTTCCAACTTCAGTTCAGGTCTGATCTCGCTGTTTGTGGGTTTGAGCCCCACATTGGGCTCTATGGTAACAGCTCAGAGCCTGGAGCCCGCTTCAGATTCTGTGTGTCCCTCTCTCTCTCTGACCTTCTCCCACTCACATTCTGTCTCTCTCTCTTTCTCAAAAATAAACATTAAAAAAAATTTTAAATAAAATAAAAAATAAAAGAGAGAATAAGATAACAGGCCAATTGATAAAAATAAATAAAAGTTAAAGACAGGATAACTGATGGTTGCTTGGTGCAGATAAAAATGCTTGGAACAGGAAGTAGAAAATACAAATATGAAACCCAGACTTACTGCTTACTAACTAATATGAATTGGAACACATATAACTTCAATAAATTTCAATTTCCTCACTTACAGAGTGTCAATAAGATTTATCTTAGTAGGGTTGCTTCGAGATTAAATGAGATAATAGTTCTTCAATAAATACAATTCTTGGGGCTCCTGGGTGGCTCAGTCAGTTGAGCGTCCGACTTTGCCTCAGGTCATGATCTCACAGCTCCTGAGTTCGAGCCCCGCGTCGGGCTCTGTGCTGACAGCTCAGAGCCTGGAGGCTGCTTTGGATTCTGTGTCTCCCTCTCTCTCTGCCCCTAACCCACTCACACTCTGTCTCTGTCTCTCTCAAAAAATAAACATTAAAAACATTTTTAAAGGGGCGCCTGGGTGGCTCAGTCGGTTAAGCGTCCGACTTCAGCTCAGGTCACGATCTCGCGGTCTGTGAGTTCAAGCCCCGAGTTAGGCTCTGGGCTGATGGCTCAGAGCCTGGAGCCTGCTTCCGATTCTGTGTCTCCCTCTCTCTCTGCCCCTCCCCCGTTCATGCTCTGTCTCTCTCTGTCTCAAAAATAAATAAACGTTAAAAAAAATTTAAAACAAGAGTACTGATGCACAGGGGCACTTGTACCCCAATGTTTATAGCAGCACTCTCAACAATAGCCAAATTATGGAAAGAGCTTAAATGTCCATCAACTGATGAATGGATAAAGAAATTGTAGTTTATATACACAATGGAGTACTACGTGGCAATGAGAAAGAATGAAATATGGCCCTTTGTAGCAACGTGGATGGAACTGGAGAGTGTGATGCTAAGTGAAATAAGCCATACAGAGAAAGACAGATACCATATGTTTTCACTCTTATGTGGATCCTGAGAAACTTAACAGAAACCCATGGGGGAGGGGAAGGAAAAAAAAAAAAGAGGTTAGAGTGGGAGAGAGCCAAAGCATAAGAGACTCTTAAAAACTGAGAACTGAGGGTTGATGGGGGGTGGGAGGGAGGGGAGGGTGGGTGATGGGTATTGAGGAGGGTACCTTTTGGGATGAGCACTGGGTGTTGTATGGAAACCAATTTGACAATAAATTTCATACATTAAAAAAAATAAAAATAAAAATAAATAAATAAAATAAAATCATTACAAATAGAAAAAAAATTTTAAAAAGTTTTAAATAAATACAATTCTTTCCTTTCATTTTTGCTTCTGACTCCACCTCTATTGTTCTTGAAGGAATTGGTTATAATCCAATTTAGAATCAGCCATCAGAAGCTCTATGATTCTAACAGTTTTGTAATGAGAAGTGGAATACCTGATTTTGAGGATTATCCATGGCCTCTTCCTCTTCCTTTCTCCTCATCAGTCATTTACTATACACTAGCATACCAGAGGGCAGGCAGAAAACCAGAAAGGACACAGTAGATTGTTTATGAAATCTTGCTAAGTTGATAAATTAAGGAATAAATGATGTCAAGTCAAGTAGTTTAGTTATATTTTAAGAGATAAATTAATATGGGTAGACTATAGGGCGATCCTAATAATTCCTTCAAGTGGACGGAAAAGTGGCAACTGAAACTTTATGTAGTCACTTCATGAAAAAAAAAAATCCAAATTTTATATTCAAAATAACAGAGGCACCTGGGTGGCTCAGTTGGTAGAGCGTCTGACTTCGGGTCAGATCATGATCTCGCAGTTTGTGAGTTTCAGCTCCACGTCGTGCCCTGTGCTGACAGCTCAGAGCCTGATGCCTGCTTCGGATTCTGTGTCTCCCTCTCTCTGCCCCTTCCCCGCTCATGCTCTGTCTCTCTCCGTCTCTCAAAGATGAATAAATGTTAAAATTTTTTTTTATATTCAAAATAATGAACCAGAAGAGAATCCTGGGGGTTAGTGCTAACCATTTTCCACTGACATGTCAATTTCCTGCTACAGGAAAAAGCCTACATGGTTTTGAGTAGCTCAGCGATAAAGGAAATAGAAGTTATTATCCCCTTCATGAAGAAGGCTGTGGAGCTGGTGCCTCTAAAATACTTAGCCCTGTTCTGTATGCTCCAGTGACAGAAAGACATAATGAAACTGGAGGAGAGCCAGAGAAAAGAAGCCAAATTGGCAGGTAAGAGGAAGACTAGAAGCATTTAAGTTCTTAGAAAAAAGAGTCCTAGATTCTTAGAATTGGAACTATTCTTAGACATCAAATATACCAATTCCTTATGCTTCCAGAATATTCCTGATGAATCATAAATAATTTAGTTATCAGAGGCCTATGATATGCTGGGGACTGACTAGAATCCTTCCCTTTTTTTGCAGCCTATGTCCAAATGATCACATCAAATATATCTCAAGTGCAGTCACTTCTCTGATATCCACTGCCATCATGCCGGCCCAAGTCATCTTTCTTTCTCATTTCGGCTGCTACAATAGCACTGTAACTGGTTATCCTCTTCTTCTCTGCTCCTCATAACCATGTTCCAACTTCCCAATCCATTGCAACCAGAGTGATTGTAAAACACAAATTAAATCATGTCATTGGCTTACTTAGAATACTTCAATGATTTTCCATCTACTTCAGGATCAAGTCCAAAGTAATAAACATGCTCCTGAATGATTTGGCTCCTGCCTCCTTTACTAATAGCCCTTAGCTTTGCTTTTTCCTTGGCTCACCAAGGTCTGTCCACATTGGCTTCCTTTCAGTCCCTATAAAGCTAAATGCTTTCCCACATAGGACCATCCCATATAACAATAACCACCACCACCACCATTACAGCTAACATTTATCAAGTTTTTACTATGCGATTGGCTCTGTGAGAAGTGCTTTAAGTGCATTATCATATTTAATCCTCACAAGAAACTCCATGAGGTGGTTTTTTCATCCTTTTACTGTTGAGAGAATAATATTTAGAGAAATTAAGGTATTTCTCTAAAGCAAGGTAAGTCCAAAGGTGAAAAGTATGCTATATTGCATATTCCAGTAAAGTTCTTTGTCTCTACCCTTCCCTAGCTAGATCATACCATGCTTTATGGTCACAAATCATATGTCATTTACTCAAAACAGTCTTCTGTCATTTTCTGGTCTAAATTTGGCACCTGTGTCATAGTCTCTTAAACTTTTCCTCTATAGAATGTATCACAGTTTGTCATTATGTATTTCTTTATATAGTTGTTATTTATTTAATATCGTCAAACCTCCAACAGACTTTAAGTTTCATGAAGGCAAGGATCATAGGTCCAATAAATGTGAATGAATATAAATATAAAAAGCTGCTGAATACATGATTGAAGAAAGTCATCCAAACATTCTAAGAATGAGGTGTTGAATAACTCCATGGGAGAGTCTAAGTGTTAGAAATTCTATTAAAATATTTTTGTCTACTAAAAAAGCTGTTCCCTTATAATGTCTATTCACTGATCCTAATTCTGGTCTCTTGACCCATACTGAAAAACTGGATTCTTTTCTCTTTTATACCTCTTTAAATATTTTCAGTCTAGAAAGTTAAAGGCAGAGAAGACTGGCAATTAAGGTGGGATAATTCCAGATTTATTCATAAAAAATAGAATGCTAGAGTGAAGAGGACAAAAGGGTATCTTTTGGAATTCCAGATATATTTAGGGCACATTCGCAGCAATTATTTGCCTACACTACATGAATGTAAGAAGAACACAGACCTGAGATATTGATGGGGCTGCTGCTGTTGGCATGCTATCATAAACTGCGTTCTGATGTGTATAGATCAAGAAAGAAACAAAACTGGAGGATGTCCAATTAAAGACAATTAAAAGACTTTCAGAAAGATTGGGAAAAGTAAAAACTAGCTATTCAATTACCACTAACCTGAGATGTCTCAAAATTACAAGACTGATGTCAGGAAGTGCGATCATATCTTCCCATAACTCTTGTGAGTTCTGTTTTAACAGAACTCTGGATTAGATAAACTGTATTTCTAATATTTTGAAATTAAGAAGATAAAATAAAAGCTGGGGATTACCAAGAGGCAAAAATAAAATATTCTTTAGGCATTACATATTTTTAACTCAATAGAGCCACTAAACTTCTTTTTTAAGTCTTCATCTCCTATCTTGAATGAGAAAGATGGAGCCTCAAATATGAAAAGGCCCTTTTGTTTGACAATATATTTGACACTTAAAACCTTTCGACAGACAACTTGTAGGCCAAGTGGCTGTTAAACCAACACGAAACATCCCTAGCTATGTTAAATGACTTGATGGTGGGGGGATCCTTTCACAAAGTATATGTATATCAAATCATCAAGTACACTTTAAATATCTTATAACTTTGTCAACTCTACCTCAATACACTTTGGATTTTGAGATGTAGGTTTTGAGTTTGGAGCTCTAGGTTTTAATCTCAGCTCAGCAATTTATTAGCTATGTAAATCTGAACAGGTTTCTTATCGTGCTTCAGTTTCCTCATTTCAAAAACCAGAATAACAAAATGTGTCTTGTCAAATTGTTTGAGAACTGAATGAAATACCACAGTATTAAAAATCACCTAATATTATGCCTGGGATATAGAAAATGATCAATAAATGTTAATTTCTCTCCAATAACAGAAATCCACTCTCTGCCAAAGCACTCCATTTCCTCTTTGGGTAACACTAGCAATGGATTCTTATGCTATGTGGAACTAGTCCAACATTACCAGGTAAATTACGCTTAGAAGTTTAATATATTATATTAAGAAAAGATGCTCTTCATTGGTATTTTAACTTTGGCTATTAATTCTAGTTTGTATATATTTCTTAAGCAATTTATCACTCTGAAGTGGCAGAATTTAATTTCTTTGAGTGACCTTAGAAAAATATGAGTTACAATTATATTTGAGGAGAAGTCTTGAATGATCTAATTGATATAAATAAATACTCCATTGAAATTTTCCTTCTCAGTAAAAACAAAAACAAGAAATTCTTCTAGTGATTCAGGATTAATTGGTATGGCAATGATCTTTTAAGATTAAATGGAGCCTTCTTATTTTTTATTAAGAATAATGACTAAAAATAACAAGGAGGGTGCCTGGGTGGCTCAGTTGGTCGTCTGAGTCTTGGTTTCAGCTCAGGTCATGATCTCACCATTCATAACTTAGAGCCGCATGTAAGGTTCTGTACTGACAGCCAGGAGCCTGCCTGGGATTCTCTGTCTCCCCTCTCTGCCCCTCCCCTGCACGTTCTCTCTCATTCTCTCTCAATCTCTCTCTCTCTATCTCTATCTCTCCCCCTCCCTCCTTCTCTCTCTCTCAAAATAAATAAATTAAAAAAAAGAACAACAAAAGATAAGAATATCAGAAATGTATTGCTGTTTTACTACAAGACCAGAAAATATAATTGTTTAGTTACTTAAGATTGCAAAATAACTTTTAAGAAAATTTTATTTTTATCTAAGTCATAAGATAGGTTAGAGAGAATAGAATTTGCTCATTTAACCTATTAAATGGTACCACTTGCTTTTTGATAACCCAGCACACTTTGTAAATAAACTCACTTGCTTGTATCAATTTACCATTTTATATATGTTATACAGGTTCACTTGTTAGAAAATGTTTTAGCTGGCTTTTCCTAGTGCAGATAATAAAATTACTGCTAACATAACTGATTCAAATATAACACAAAGCCTCCTACTCCTGCAAATTTAAATGGAAATTTAAACAAGTCAAACTTTTTTTGAGGAAAGGGATTATAATACGTTTTCCAGTATATTACCTCTTAATGTAATCTTTCAAATCTAAAGAAAAATATTTTTAAATTTGGTAACTTTATTAACTATTTTATGGTTTGAGAAGTTGTAGCTTTTTAATAATGAAAAATGTTAAGGTCAAATTTAGATTGAAATGATCAGAACTAAAATTAAAGATCCATTAGAAATAAGAATGCTTCTGAGATTATAAGTATATTGGACAAAAATAACAGTAACTGCATTTCCCCTCATTTCTCTTGTATAGTAGCTTTTGTCTGTCATATCACAAGTGAGTTTAAATTTGTAGGGACTATGAATCTTATATTCTGAATTTTATAACCATAGGTGGTGGTTAATGTGACTCGTAAACATGCTTACAGGTGATGAAAAAAAAAATAAAAGAGCATAAAAGAAGCTTACTGTTTCACCAATCTTTCCAACATTTCCTTGATCTCCTACTTCTCCCTGTTGATAAATAATGTAAAGCTGTAAAAATAATTATTTTTCAAACAAGATCACTCATGACATTGCTTCCATTTTCATTTTTAATGTAATTAGTCAGAAGGTAAAAAAAAAAAAAAAGGTAAAACTTAGTTCATCAAAACTCTGTGATGGTATACCTGGGGAATGTCATCTTTCCACTCCTTCTATTCAAATGGTATTTACCTATTTTCTTAAATTACATGCTTCGATTTATGACTTTTAATAACTTTTAAAACATGCAAATAAGTTTTAAAATGAAATATTTGTTGAGGTGTACCCTGTAAGGGGCAGAGTGATAAGGGCTGTGGAAGATATTAGGAAGAATAAAAATAAAGCCTTTGCCCACAGGAAAGTGCTATTTGTTTCAGGGGAAAGGATCTCACAATGCGAGGCAGAATACAGGCCACAATTAAGTGGTAAGAGAGTTCATGGGGGCTTGCACACTGTGGGCTGGGAAAGCTAGCACTAGCTTCACTGGGGAAGGAATGTATATTCATTCATAACCTTAATTAGAGTCTATAGCCTAACACTCTGAAAACTCTAAGATTTTCACCAATCGTTTGGTCGCAAACTTGACCTAACCTGAATTTATTTTGTAGCAAAGCTCGATCTGATCTGAGTGAGGCTACTCATCGTCTTGTTTATTTTAATTAATGTGAACATCCTTATGTTTCACCACAGAAATATTAGTGTTTCTAACTATGGTGTGCTTCCCATACCCTGCTGGCAACGTTAAGTAAAATATAGTATACGCACCATGTTATCTTTTGATAATTCAAATAGCAATGATTTCAGATAATAGATCATAAAACTGTGTATGAGTTGGACCCTGAAGAACAGGTGATACTTCACCAGTGATAAGAAAGGTCCATTTTTGGTATGAAAGGTAGAAGATTAAATTCAGGGTGCCACATATATTCTGACAGGAATGTAATCTTATTTATAGAAATAGGAAATTAAACCATCAATTTCTGTTTAAAAATTGGTAATTACAATTCAGTGTGGAATAGTAAAATGTTAAACTGCACTAAACAATATTGTAGCCACTAATGACATACAGAGAGCTACTAAGCATTGAAATTGGCTGGTGGGAACTGAAAAGTAATGTAAATATAAAATACACCCTAGATATTAAGCACTTTGTACCAAAAAATAATATATCTCGTTAATAATTTTAATATTGATCCCATGTTGAAATGATAATATTTTAATATCTTGGGTTAACTAAAATATATTACTAAAATTAATCTCACTTGTCTCGTTTTACTTTTATATTGTGGCTCACGTGCGTGATTCATCTTATATACTCTATTTGATAGTGCTGATTTTAAGCACTAAAACCTAGTATTCACATGAGTAACCAATTTGAAATAATTTTTTAAAGACTATGCAAATTTTCATTTCATTTCTATATGCATACATTAAACAGTAAACACTGGAGCACTGTAGTAGTTTGTAAACCCTAGTTTTGACTGACAATTCACTAGATGGCTTTTATAAAATATTTGTGGCAGAATAATATATAGATCATTGATTTCCTTGTATTTCCCCCTCCTTATCCAATACCCCTCTCAAATTCTAAGGGAGATGGACAGTTTATGCTCTTTAGTCTTAGGGGAGGTTTGTGTTAACAGGTAGAAAGCAGAAGTCGGTTGCAGATTACCTGCATTCCTGCTTTAGTTTTCAGAGAGCCTGAAGTTAGGAAGTGAGTTGTCTTTGAGGGCAACAAGAGAGAGAGGAATATTTCCCCAGGCCTAGGGAGAGAACAGAGATCCTAGGGTTCTGTAAAAGGTGATATGACCCTTAACCAACTCCCAAGTGCTCCCTCCAGGAGTGTCAGCATCCCTCAAGGGAATGCCAGGTTCTGGTCAATAGCTATATTACACACCAAGACTAAAATTTCAGGGACAAATACAAGGAGCAGGACATTAAAGAACTCCTTTATCTCCTGGCCATGCAGACGCTGGCATGATTCTAGGAAGGAGGCAGGATGTCAATATGATTAAGATTCAGTTTCTTGCCAGTTTAACTAGATGGTAGCTCACAGGTGGAATTTTTAGAGCTATTGGAAAGTACAGAGATTAATCTCAGTCAAGGAGAAATAAGCTTTCTGTTGATAAATATCATGCTTCCATTTTTTGTATAACTTGAAAGTCAGGTACACATATCCTCCCCAGGATAATTTTAGCCACAGGCAGAGAAGCTGATACATTAGAAAATATTTTAGCTCATATTTCTTTATTAAGTAACCTAAAAAAATATTGTTTGGCTTTTCCTTAGATTATAGTATCACGAAAATAACTGGTTTAATATAAATGATGAATTCTAACTTTAAGAAATTTAGCTATAGTGCTGTAAAGTTTTTTAATTTTTCCTTAAGTTTTAATTTTTTTTAATGTTTATTTTTGAGAGAGAGAGAGAGAGAGAGAGAGAGAGAGAATGAGTGGGGGAGGGGCAGAGCGAGGGAGACACAGAATCTGAAGCAGGCTCCAGGCTCCAAGCTGTCAGCACAGAGCCCGATGCGAGGCTTTAACTCATGAACCGTGAGATAATGACCCGAGCTGAAGTTGGACGCTTAACCAACTGAGCCACCCAGGTGCCCCAAATTTTTCCTTAAGTTTTAAATTTGTATAAATTGGGGTGCCTGGGTTGCTCAGTCAGTTATGCGTCCGACTCTTGATATCAGCTCAGGTAGTGATCTCACGGTTGTGGGACTGAGCCCAGTGTCGAGCTCCATGCTGAGCATGGAGCCTACTTGGGATTCTCTCTCTCCCCCTCCTCTGATCATACATGCTCTCTCTCTCTCGCTCTCTCTCTCTCTCTCTCTCTCTCTCTCAAAAATAAACAAATAAATAAACATGAAAACAATTGTATAAATCACCAGTTTCTTTTAGTTCTTAGTATTATACATATAACCTGCTGCATGGCTTTATATTTGTTGGTGCTCAAGTCATTCAAAACTTGGAAACAAGGCAAAAAAGTAGGTGACCCATCCTTTCAGTGACAGTAAGTAAGTGGTGAAGGCCACCCCAGTGACTATCTAGGGAATTAGAATCACTGTAATTGCTTAAAAGGACCCAGACTTTATGCAATGTAAATTATATATTATGTATATGTAAATTATATATTATATATATATATATATGTAAATTATACATCTATATAATATATAGGTAAGGGTTCCTGGTGGCTCAGTTGGTTAAGGGTCTGACTCTTGATTTTGGCTCATGTCATGACCTCGTGGTTCATGGGTTTGAGCCCTTCAGTCAAGCTCTGTGCTGACAGTGTGGAGCCTGCTTGAGATTCTCTGCCTCCCTCTCTTCGGTCTCTTCCCTGCTTTCTCTCTCTCTCCGTCAAAAATAAATAAACAGAATAAACACACACACACACACACACACACACACACACATATATATATATATATATATATGTTTAGTGAAGTTATATTTTAGATTTCTGTCCAGTGAAATGAACAGTTGGGGCCCCCAAATTGTGGTTTATTCTCCTGTATCTGCCCACAAACTTTAACATCTCTTTTTTCAATTACGTATCTATTCAAATAAAGATACATATATAAACACAGTCACAGTCATAAATATTTATAGATAGATATATAGATATTGATATAAAGATATATGGCTTCTCAAACGCTATTTGAGCCAGTTGTAACATGTTACCGGTTTCCTCATTAATAAGTTGAATAGAATCTTTGACAGGTGTTCATATTATATTTTTATTAAAGTCATCATTTAAAATTTTTGAAAACTATACTTTACAACTGGTAATAAGTCAGCCACTTTACCTTTAAGCCTTCTGGTCCTGGTTCACCTGCATACCCCTTTTGACCTGGTTTTCCCTAGAAGAGAACAGAAAAAAAAAAAGGAGTTAACATTTAATCATTTTCATTTTTAGAAGTTTCCCAACATTTATGTAATTCAGACCATTCTATGAGATGAAATACTTCAAAATTATGTGATAAGTGTATTTTATCATACCCATTAGCCATGGGTATGGCTACAGTGTTTAACTGTTTACAATATGCCCAGCACAGTTCTAGGGGTGGGGACTGGAAGAGTGCACGAAGCATACCTCTCCTACATAGAGCTTACATTCTAATAAGGATGATATAATATTAAAAAAAATAAGTAAAACATATAGTATCTTATGTAGTGGTAAAAGTGAAGGACACAAAGTAAAGCAAGGGAGGGAGATATCAACTGCTGTGGGGGTTTTGTTGAAATTTTTAATAGGAGTTCTCTGAGAAGGTGGTAATTGAGTAAAGACTTAAAGGGACAAGTTATTTGGCTATCTGAAGAAAGTGTATTCCAAGCAGAGGAAAAGAGCATGTGCAAAGGCCCTGAGGCAAGAATGTGACTGGCGTGTTGAAGAAACCATGAAACCATGAAACGTCAATGAAGCTGGAACAGAGTAAGAGGAAAAGATCAGTAGAAGATGAGGTCAAAGAAAGGAATGGGGAATGGGAAGCCAGGTCATGTAGGGCCTGGTAGGTTATACCAAGGGCTTTGCCTTTTACTCTGAATGAAGCATGAAGCCTTAGAAAAGCTTTGAGGAAAGAAGTGTCATTATCTATGCTTTAACAAGATCACTTTGATGCAAGAGCAGAAGCAGGCAGTCCAAAGAGGGCTGAAATAACCTGAGCAAAAGATGACAGTGGCATAGGTAGTAAGAGAGAAGGTTGTGAGAAGTGGTAAAACTGTGTATATAGTTTGAAGGCAGGGATCACAGGATTTGCTCACAGACTGTGTGTAAAATGTGGGAGAAAGAGAAGAGTCAAGAATAAATTCAAGATGTTAATCTGAGTAAGGGACTAAATGAAATGGAGAAGACTGTAAGAAGAAAGGTTTGGAGGGTAAATTGGGAGCTCAGCATTGGACACTGCTATTTGATAGTCTTGTCAGATACCTAAGTGCAGAGATTGTCTGATAGTTTTACATGCCCAGAGGTTCAGAGGGTAGAAAAATTCTGATCTAAACGTATGGTTTTGGAACTCACCAGCATTTTGATGGTATTTAAAGCCATAAGATTTGACCAGCTTATCTGGTCCAGTGTAAACAGAAAAGAGAATAAGTCCACAAACCACAAACCACTCCAAAATTTTAGAATTTGAAGAAATGAGGAAAATATGCAAATTTCCTACCAGAGAGTTAGGAGGAAGACCATGCAAGTGAAGAAAGTGCTTCCAGGAGGAGAGTGTGATCTTGTCCAATTCTGAAGATTATTGAGTAACATGACGACTAAAAAATAACCATTGAATTCCACAATATAGACGTCACTGATGACCTTAATGAGATTATTTGTTTTGGAGTAGTGGGGACCAGAATGGTTTCAGCAGACAGCGTGAGGAGAAAAAATGGAAAGAGCATGTATAAACAATAATTTTTTTAAAGTGTATTTATTTTGAAAGAGAGAGAAAGAGAGAGAGACTGAGAGTGCAGGGGAAGGGTAGAGAGAAAGGGAAAGACAGAAAATCTCAAGCAGGCTCCGTGCTGTCAGTGCAGAGCCCAACGTGGGGCTCAAAACCATGAACCATGAGACAATGAACTGAGCCAAAACCAAGAGTTAGACGCTTAACCAATCGAGCCACCCTAGGGCCCCGACAATAAAATTGAGTATTTTTACTAAGAGGGAAGGTTGAAAAGGTAACACCTGGAAGAAAACCTGGGATCAATATAAGTTTTCTGTTTTGTTTTTAAGCTGGAAGAAATAATAACATCTTTATTTTCTGATGGAACTGATCCATTAGAGAGAACAAAGTTATGATGCAGGAGAAAGTGGGAATAAGTAAGCAAGAGAATAAGATATGTAGTAAACAAGTAGAAGTTTGACCTTAGCTAGAAAAATGGCTGTTCATTCACAATAACAGGAGAGAAGGCAGAGTCAATGGCATAGATACAGAGAGGTGGGTAGAAGCAATACTAGAAACTAGAAAAAGAGTATGGAAATAGAATTCAGAATGCAATCAAAGGGACAAGGTAGTGTTTTAAGCATGATGAGGAAGGATGTGAGGTTATGAGGGAAGTAGGAATAATGGAAAGGCAATAGGATCGATGGGTTAAAATTCTTATTGGGACTGTGGGACTAGTTATAAGAGAAAATGTACTAGAAAGAAAGGAGATTATGGTTGGAGAGTGAGAAGTTTGAAACTGAAAATAAGGAGAAGCTGGTATTATTGGTAACGACAAGGTAAAGGTTATGACCACAGCAGTCAGTACCTAAAGAGAGCAGAGAATAAGATCACTGCAGGAGAGGATGTCAAGTCCTAGATATTGGGTAGATCGATCTACAGTATGTGGTTTCTAGTACTTAACAACTGACGTCTGATTATACAAAATTTGATGGAAAAGTGTGTGGGGAGATTGTTAAATATAATACTAATTTATAATACTTGCCAGGTATTATAGATTTGCATTTTGTTATTCCTATCCATTAACAAATACTTCCCTATTGTTCTTTCTTAAAACAAAACAAACAATTCTCCAGCTTTCATTGTATTTTGACTACATACAAAAGCTTTAGTAACTTTAAAATTATATTTAGGACTTCTATCCAAAAAGTTGTTCTAATTTTTACCTCTACCTTGCTTGAAATTGTCTAGTGCTTTCCTACCAAGCACAAAGTAAAGAAGAAAAAATATCCTATTACTCTTAAGTGTCAATTGCTCTGTAATCAATTTGCAGATATAGGAGAAGAAATGTAATTAAGAGTCTAAATTATTAGATTAGTCTATGATATTTACAAAAAGAATTTTGAGTAATACACTTCATTCACATTGTTTTGGAAAAAGCCTTAGCAAGAATATTTCTTTCATCTTTAGTAATGTAATACTCAGACATTATAGTAATTAAGAAGTAGTTATACATCATCTCTACATTACAGAAGGAATCTCACTGGAATCTGTATCAGCCCATTTATAATCTCTTTGAATTCAAGAAATTCAGAGCATCAGGGCTGGAGTCATCACTTTGGGTCCTATTTAAATTTTGTCATATTAGCTTTCTCTTGAGCATGGAATGCTTGAGCATGTAATAGTAAATTAAAGACTTATTTTAATAGTTTAAAAAAATGTGGACAATGTCTCGCAGGGTTGTTTTCCAGATTAGAGATGATTCATGTAACATACTTAGAGCAATACTAGGCTTAAATTGATCTGAAACCAATGGAAGCAACAATAGTAATAAATATTAAGACTCAGTAGATAAGACGCAATCATGGCTCTCCTGAGTTCTAGAGAAGTAAATTTTAAATGAGTACATTTTAAAAGGTGCAAAAGAAAAAATTACTGTCTCCTTAAATGTAAAAATGTTTTAAGAACCTGTATGTTATGATGTTTCTCATAAGAAAGAGATGTAGTTCATGTGAGTCTAATGATTCCTCTTAAAATAAATGTGATAGACACACCTTAAGTATCTCATGATAATGTAAGTTTTGGTCATGAATGCCCAAATTCTTAAATAACTTATTTTCAGAACTTGAAAACAGGCCATTCGTATATTACTACACAATATTAACTGAAGAAAAAGTTGACAGAAAATGCATCTTATTTAGCTTTCCATAATTTTACTGGCACACTTAGACAACAGAAATTTCCAGAACATCATTAAAATGGCTAAGGCATTTAGCTTTCTATTACATTTTGAGAAAATTTATAAATAATTAGCTCAAATTACTAAGACCATAAAACCACTGTCAGAACAAGTAAATATGCAGTACGCATAATATCATTTAAAATATCCCTGGGAAATTCCAGTTATAGGCTTATATTATTTGGAGGGATTGTATGCTTATAGTATGTTTTTTTCCTTTGTTAAAACTTAAAATTTGGTGCTATTAAAAGACAGTCACACAACAGTTGTTTTAAGAGAAGCACTTTTTGAAGAGTATTTATATGATACTTACTCTTGGTCCCAGTTCTCCAAAGAGTCCAACTGGTCCTTCTTCTCCCTTAGATAAAAATCAGAACGTTTCATGGCCTGAAATAAGTACTTAAAAATGTAAACACTTATTCTATTTATTCTGAAACCTGAAACTCACTCTGAGATGTGATGAAAATAAAGCTGTGGCTTGTTTGTATTTTAGAACTGTATCATCCCATAACGTTTTAATTTTTTCAGTTACAACACCACATCTACTCTAAGGGATACCTGTACTATTTGACTGTTTTTAAATTGGTAGATGGTAAAAGTAATATATAGAAAATTGAGAACGAATAAGAGTAAAAGTGATTAGGGTATCCATCACAAAATCAGGATATCTGACAAGGAGCTAATATCCAAAACATATAAGGAACTTATACGACTCCATACCAAAAGCCACAAAAATCCAATTAAAAAATGGGCAGAGGACCTGAATAGACATTTTTCCAAAGAAGACATACAGATGGCCTGGAGACCTATGAAAAGATGCTCATCATCCCTGGTCATGAGGAAAATGCAAATAAAAATCACAGCGAAGATTAACAATCACTGAGATCATAAATTAAGGATAACCTTTACCTTCTTGGGCTCAGTATCTCTCCCACTCAATTAAGTTCTGAATAGATGGAAATTAATATCCATTGGTATATTAAAATATTATTGGCAAAGAATGCTTGCTCTTGGTACATTTTAATATTTCATTCATTTAATAAATATAGCTTTGATTCTTAGTTCTGTTTTAAGGAATAGAGATATAAAGGTATATCAGATCCTACCCAAATGGAACTTAATGTCTAGAGCTCTCTTTAGACTAACTTATAAGTCCAATGTCCTTGGGATCAAACCAGTTACAATGTCATAAAATATAAAATCTTGTGTATTCTTCTAGGATCAAAAAATGTATAGAGTAACATCAAAAAATAATTTTTATACATTATTCTTAAAGAAAATTAAAAAGCAATAAATGTTTTTATTATTATATTTATTGACATATTTTCTAAATATACTGAATTTTCACCTTTAAATAAAAAGTTGATATTACCATATCTGAATAGCATACACAGACCTATCTAGCTTCATATAATCTACTTTATTTATTTGATCAACGAACATTTTTCTCAATTCACAATTCAATTAAAATAAAATTTCTTGGGTCACAAATATAAAATAGACACAAATAGCAAATATACATTCAAGTACATATGAGGGAGATTCTAGCTCAGATTCCTCAGACATTCCATGGAGATCACTGGCATAAATTACTTAATGAATTCACAACACTGAAAATGATTCCAAATCCCATTTCATTAACTGCCAGTGTAAAATGGTAACTTAAAAAAATCCTGTACGGCAAAAATTGTCCACACTAAAGCAATGTTTTCTTTAAGCAAAAAATGAATTCCAAGGAAAAATAAAAAGGGAATACTTGAACTAAAACAATTGCTGACTGGGGTGTTTATTTTTTCCATACCTGAGGTCCTTTGAGACCAGGAGGTCCTGGAGGTCCCCTATTTCCAAGGAGTCCCTAGAAAAGAAACATAGGCACAAGCAAGAAAAACTTCAGCTCAATTAAGATGTTTCAATCAGCATTAATCTGGATATGGGCAATACAATTTGGTACCATTCTTTTCCCATTATGAAGTTATCAAATTGGGTCAGAGGGTAAGTGACCAAAAAGTATAGAGCATCTAAAAAATTGGGAGATGTAGTAAACTTATTCTTTAAAAATATGTTATCATTCAAATAATCTGCTCAGTATGTTTCTCTTCAACCAGACACAACCAGACACTCAGAAAAAGTACTTCTAAATTTAAAGCAATGGGTCCTGGGGCTCCTGGGTGGCCCAGTCGGTTGAGCTTCTGACTTCAGCTCAGGTCATGATCTCGCAGTTCACGGGTTTGAGCCCCCACGATAGGCTCTGTGCTGACAGCTCAGAGTCTGGAGCCTGCTTTAGATTCTGTGTCTCCCTCTCTCTGCCCCTCCCCTCCTCTTGCTCTCTCTCTCTCTCTCACTCTCAAAAATAAAATAAAAAATAAACATTAAAAAAAAAGCAATGGGTCCAATTGTTAATTTGATAATAGTACAACAAATACATAATACAGTATCCACAATGTCTAAAAACAGATGGAAGAGATATATGCTGTTTTAATATCCGTTAAGAGACTAGCAGAATCTAGGACACATTATTTGCACTAAATGTTCTTCAGTTTATTTCCCTTCTTAATACAAGCTGGCAAAAAGAGGAATTTGCAGAAGGTAACAATCTGAATGTGATTAGCAATTTCACGATTAAAAGAAATCTGTTGTTACTCAAAATGCATGCTATTAAAAATCGAATGCTCTGAATAAAAATTCAGCAGTCACTTAAAAAAATCTTTCTACTTCAGAAAACACCCTGTACTATCTATTTAACATGGTGACATTTTTCTTATTCAGTTCTGTTCCTCTAACCATTCAATGTGTCAGCAAAGTTTTAAGTAAATCTCTTTTAAAAACTACCTTCTGCATTATTGCTTTTAGGGATTCTATAACCATTCAAAGATTTTATCTAATTTTTAAATGTAGTAAATAACTATGCCAAATAGCAAATCTATCCAGGTAGCTTTAATCATTTGTTCTGGAATGCAGCAAAGTGACAAACTACACTAAAATCTTGTCTTCACATTATGCCTTGCTCTATCTTTGCTAAATTGCAACACAATCAAAAGGTGAAAAACTCTTGTCAGTTTAAAAGTCTACAATATAGGGGCGCCTGGGTAGCGCAGTCGGTTAAGCGTCCGACTTCAGCCAGGTCACGATCTCGCGGTCCGTGAGTTCGAGCCCCGCGTCAGGCTCTGGGCTGATGGCTCAGAGCCTGGAGCCTGTTTCCGATTCTGTGTCTCCCTCTCTCTCTGCCCCTCCCCCGTTCATGCTCTGTCTCTCTCTGTCCCAAAAAAATAAATAAACGTTAAAAAAAAAAAAGTCTACAATATATTATCACAGGCTTATTATGTACATGGCGCCATTGGAGAAACTGCATGACCTCAGGCAATAACTTAATGTTTTTGTGCAGCTCTCTTATTTTTCATTGGAAGAGATGGATTAGATTATTTTTTTTTTAATTTTTTTTTCAACGTTTATTTATGTTTTGGGACAGAGAGAGACAGAGCATGAACGGGGGAGGAGCAGAGAGAGAGGGAGACACAGAATCGGAAACAGGCTCCAGGCTTTGAGCCATCAGCCCAGAGCCTGACGTGGGGCTCGAACTCACGGACCACGAGATCGTGACCTGGCTGAAGTCGGACACTTAACCGACTGCGCCACCTAGGCGCCCCGAGATGGATTAGATTATTGAAATGGGTGTATGTTGTTGTATGCAAGTCCAACATACATTTGCTTTTTTTTTTTTTTTTTTCAGGCAAAAGCATCCTAATTTTACTTAGGGAAACACTTTCTCCCCACTCAGCCCACACGATTTGAAGGGAGGTGAGTCCATCCCTGACTAAATTTGAGGGTGGACATGTGACATGTACCTAAGTCAGCCAGCATATTCTACACCCCCAGAAACAGTGATTGGTTCAGTAATGAGCCAGAAACCCACCTCAGCCTAACTAAAGGAAATTCTGGACTACATTGGAACAGTTGGGAATAGCATTAAGGATGATGGGAAATCATGAAGGAGAGAGAGCCTGAGAATGAAATCCATAAATTAACACATAAAGAGAGTAGGAGTAATTGGATTCTAATGATATTGTTTGGGGTCCTGGATTTAGTTGTTTGAATTCCTAAACTTTGCTCATATTTATATAATCATGTTTAAGTTGCATTTTCATTACTTACAACTGAAAGAATTCTGACTGATACAATGATGTCTAACTCTTTAGTATCCAAAATATTCTTCAAGATCTCTAAGTGATAGGTTTTAAGTATTTAGACTGACAGAAGGTATAGAATCAATGCTATGATATTTAAGTTCCAACACAGGACAGCTAATGCTTAACTATTTAATTAATTCTTCATTCATTTTTCATCCAACATTTATTAATTTTCTATGTGTAAGGTATAATAAATAGCACATTAGACCCTGAGTATACAAATACAAATGAAACACAGTTCCTATTCTCAATGAATTCCTAATTTATTATTGATGATGGCACTTTAAAATAAAAAATAGTACATAAGAGTTGTAATCGAAGTAGAAGTAAAGCATAATGGGAACTCAGATGAAAGAGAAACATCTTCTCTGGGAGAGTCAGAAAGTTTGTAATATTTGCAAATAATTTTTTGCTGAGTTATCATCGGCTAACAAAGCCGATCATTTTTTTTTATAGCATAAAAAAAGCAGACACTAAGAATCTATTACCAACTCCTGGGGCTCAAAAGACATTGATGAATATACAAGTTTCGATTAGTGTGTACGTGTAAGAAACGGACTCAGCTCCATATCCAGGGTGTAACTAGCTGATGGCTGAGCGATAAAAGAAAACTAAGTTCCCTTATTCTCTCACTGCAGCTTTTTACCCTGCATAGGTGGTATTACTGACCAAGAAACAAAAAATAACTCTCTCAGGGAAGCAGATAAATCCAGAGCCTTTTTTCCTTTCTCTTCCAAGACCAATTTACAATCTTAAAAAAATTATAAAGGCAGAATTAAAAAAAATACTAGTTATATGCTGTTTATTAGAAACACAACTAAAACAAAAATACGGGGAGATTTAAAGTTCAGAAAAGTAGAAAAAGATATGCAAGAGATTCACCAGCTCAAAAAAGCTGAAATAATCATAGTAGTGTTACATATGATAGACTTCAAGGTAAGACAGATTATTAGAGTTAAGAGGGTCACTAAATAATGATAAAAGGCTATGTTCACCAGGAAGAGATGAAAAACTCTCAATTTTTATGCAACTAATAAATTCCACTACATGAAGTAAAAATTGATAGATAAAGATAAATTGAGTAATCTAATGTTAGACAGGGAAATTTTAACACATTTCTCAGAAATTACTAGATCTTGGCAGATAAAAATCAGGAACAGAGAAGACTGAAATAGCAAAGTGACCAATCTTGATCTAATGGCCATGTAAAACACCGAATCCCCAAGATGGAGTTTACAAAGTCCTTACAAGCACACGTGGAAGATTTGTGAAAAGTAATCTCAAGAAAGAAATAAGGCCATAGATGAGTATCAACAGTTGCATCAATCACAAAATTGCAGTACATCTACATAGTGTGTTACTATATAGCAGTAAAAATAAATAAGCTGTAATTACATGCATCAGCCTAGAATATATGGGAAAGAAAAGACTGAGTGGCAGGGGCAAATCACTGAAGATTTAATGCACTATGGTTCTATTTATATTAATTTCCAAAACAAGCAAAACAACACATTGGTAAAAGTGTGGTAAAAGTATGGTAAAGTATGGCAAACACAAGGGAGTTGTTATCTATAAATGCAAGAAGGGAAGTGAGGGATACTTGAGAAACTTACAATGGTCTAATTCTTAACATTAATACAGTTTGTGTTATTGTCATTGTTTAAATTGTGCACATCTCATATTTATCATGTTAAACAAATTCTTTTTTTTTTAATTTAAAATAGAATCTGAAGTCAAGTCTGGATATGGATTTCAGCTCTGAAGCCTACTAGGGCTATAACCTGAGTTTCCTTATCTGTAGAATAATGTTACCATCATCATCATGAGGTTGTTACAATAAATAAAAGGGTACTTTGAATATAACAGAGACTCAATAAATATTAGTTTTCTTCTTATACATTGCATGTTGATTAGTGTTTACAAGTCTTTAAACTGATACTGCACTTATCTACCCCATATATTCACTACATTCATATTTAAATTTGCTATTATTGTTCTTCTGAAAACAACTCTTTCATCATTTTACTCTCAAAATCTTCCATAGAGTAAAAGAGTGGAGTTTCAAATGCAACTGAAGTCGTTATCAGCTTAAAATAGATTGCTATAACATAAGAGGTTTCATATAAACCCCATGGGAACCACAAAGTATCTATAAAAGATACACAAAAGAAAACAAGAAAGGTTTTGAAGCATGTCACAGCAAAAATTCAACAAAACATAATGGAAGACAGCAAAAGAGGAAAAGAGGAACAAAGAAGCTATAGGACACAAAACAATTACAATGAACAAAATGGTAATGGTAAGTTTTTCTTTATTAGTAATTACTTTTTTAAAAAATGTTTATTTATTTATTTTGAGAGAGAGCATGTGCAAGTGGGGGAGGAGCAGAGATAGAGGGAGAGAGAGAATCCCAGGCAGGCTCCACACTTATCACAGAGCCTGGCTGTGGGGCTCAAACTCACAACCATGAGATCCTGACCTGAGCTGAAGTCAAGAGTCAGATGCTTAACCAACTGAGCTACCCAGGCACTCCAGTAATTACTTTAAGTGTAAATGGATTAAAGTCTGCAATCAAAAGACTTAGAGTACCTGAATGGATTTTTAAAAAATCCAATTATATGATATCTACAAGAAACACACTGTAGACAACATATAGTGAAACTTGGAAAAAGGTATCCCATGCAAATGATAACCAAAAGAGAACAGGTGTGGCCCTACTTACATGAAACAAAATAGACTTTAAGTCAAAAATTGTCATAAGAGACAAAGAAGGATATTAACTAATGACAAAAGGGTCAATTCACCAGGAAGATATAACAATTATAAATAAATAAGCACCCAATATCAGATACCCAAATACACGAAGCAATCATTGACAGAACCGGAGGAAGAAACAGACAGCAACACAATCAGTGCAAGAGATTTCAATGCCCTATTTTCAATAATTAATAGAACAACCAGACAGAAGTTCAATAAGGGAAACAGAGGACTTGAATAACACTAAAATCTAAATGGTCCCAATAGATAAAGAACATTCCACACAAAGCAGCAGGATGTATTTTCTTTTCAAGCATATATGGAACATTAGCCAGCATAGATCACATAGATCACATATTAGGTCACAAAACAAATCTTAACACATATAATAAAATTTAAATTATGCCAACTATCCTTTCTAACCTTAATGGTATGAAAGTACAAATCAACAGAAGGAAAGCTGAAAAAGTCACAAATAGGAAGAAATTAACACACTCTTGAAGAACCCATGGGTCAAAGAAGAAATCAAAAGGTAAATTAGAAAATATCTTGGGACAAATAAAAATGAAAACACAATATACTAAAGTTTATGGGATGTTTAAAAGCAGTACCAAGAGGGGATTTTATTTATTATTCATGTATTTATTTTTAAGTATTTATTTATTTATTTATTTATTTATTTATTTATTTAGAGAGTGCAAGAGCACACGTGCAAGTGGGGAGAGGCAGAGAAAGGGCAAGAGAGAGCTAATCTGTGCTTAGCTTAGAGCCAGACTCGGGGCTAGATCTCACCATTGTGAGATAATGACCTGAGCTGCAATCAAGAGTCAGACACTTAACTGACTGAGCAATCTGCAACCCACAGGCCCCCTAGGAGAGAATTTTAAAATGGTACACACCTACATTAAAAAAGATCTCAAATAAGCCACCTAGCTTTACACCTCAAGAAACTAGGAAAAAAAAAAAAGAACAAATTAAGCCCATAGTTAAGAGACAGAAAGAAATAATAAAGATTAAAGCAAAATAAGTGAATAGAAAATAGGAAAACAATAGAAAAAATGAATAAAACTTTGTAACAATTAATAAAACTTTTGTTAATGAAAACAAAATTGACAAACCTTTAGCTAGACTAACAAAAAGAGAGATAATACTTAAATAAAATAAAAAATGAAAGAGGAACATAAGATGCTAGTATGAACAATTATATACCAACATTTTGGATAACCTAGAAGACACACATAAAATTCCTAGAAACACATATCCTACTAAAACTAAACATGAAGAAATACAAAATCCAATAGATCTCTGAGTAGTAAGGAGATTGAATCAGTAATAAAATATATCCCATCCAGGAGAAGCATAGAACCAAATGACTTCACTGAGGAATTCCATAAAACATTTACGAAAGAATTGATGCAAATCATTTCAAACTCTTTCAAAAAGTTGGGTAACGTAAAATTTCTGTTCACAGATGACAAGAGGAGGGAACACTTCCAAACTCACTTTATGAGGCCAGCATTACCCTGATACCAAAGCCAGACAAAGACACTACAAGAAAAGAAAATTACAGGCCAAATTCTCCAATGAATATAGGTGTAGAAACCCTCCTCCCCCCCCAAAAAAAAAACCTAGCAAAATGAATTCAAGAGCACATTAAAGGACCATACATCATGACCAAATGAGATTTACTCCTGGGATATAAGAATTGTTTACATATGAAAATCAATCATATGATATACCACATTAACAAAACAAAAGATAAAAATAACATGAGTATCTCTATGGAGGCAGAAAAGCATCTGACAGAATTTAATATTCTTTCATGATAAAACACTCAACCAACTAAAAATAGAAGGAAATTACCTCAACCTTATAAAGTTCATATATGAGAAGTCCACAGTTAATATTGTGCTCAACAGTGGAAAACTGCAAGCTTTCCTCTAATATTAGGAATGAGGCACGGATGCTCATTCTCATTGCTTCCATCCAACATAGTACTAGAAGTCCTAGATAGAGCAATTAGTCAAGAAAGAAAAAAATGCATCGAAGTAGGAAAAAAAAGGTAAAATTTCTGTTCACAGATGACAAGAGCATGTATGTAAAAAATGCTAAGGATGTTAGCAACATATTGTTAGAATTAATAAATGAATTCAACATAGTTGCAGAATTACAAAATCAATACACAAAAATAAGCTACATTTCTATACGTTAACAACAAACAATTCAGAAAGGAAATTAAGAAAACAATCCCATTTACCACAGCATCAAAAACCATAAAATATTTATGAATAATTTTAACTAGGGAAGTGAAAGATTTGTACACTGAAAATTATAAAACATTGTTGACAGAAATTAAAGATGACACAGTGAAAAAAAAATAAAGATGACACAGTGAAAGATATATCATGTTCATGGACTGGAAGACTTAATACTGTTAAAACATTTACACTATGAAAAGTAATCTACAGATTCAATGGAATCCCTGGTGAGAACTCAATGGCATTTTTTGCAGATATAGAAAAAACAATTCTATCATTCATATGGAACCACAAAGAACCCTCAATAGTCAAAACAATCTTGAGAAAGAAGAAAGCTAGAGGTCTCAATTTCTTGACTTCAAAATATATTGACTCGAGTCATGATCTCACGGTTTGTGAGTTCGAGCCCCGCATTGGGCTCTGTGCTGACAGCTCAGAGCCTGGAGCCTGCTTCAGATTTTGTGTCTCCCCCTCTCTCTGACCCCCCCCCACTCACACTCTGTCTCTGTCTGTCTCTCTCTCAAGAATAAATAAACATTAAAAAAAATTTTTTAAAATGCTATAATAATCAAAACAGTTTGGTACTGGCATAAAGACAGATATATAGACCAATGAAACAGAATAGAGTACCCAGAAATAAAACTACACACACATGGTCAGATAGTCTTTGACAAGGGTGCTATGACTACAATGGGGAAAAGATAGTCTTTTTAACAAACAGTGTTAGGAAAACTGGATATGCAAAGGAATGAAATTGGATGCTTAAATTACACCGTGCATACAAATCAACTCAAAATGGATTAAACATTTAGACATAAGACTTGAAACCATAAAAGTCCTAGAAGAAAACATAGGAGAAACCTCCATTATATTGGTCTTGATAATGACTTTTTGTATTTGACACAAAAACAAAGGCAACAAAAACAAAAACAGACTAGTAAATACTTCTGCACAGAAAGAAAACAACCAACACAGGGAACAGGCAACTTACAGAATGAGATAAAATATGCATAATCCATAAATATGATTGTTTAATATATAACATAATAAGGAACTCCTACAACCCAACAGCAAAAACCAAATAAGCCAATTAAAATAATGGTCAAAGGACTATAACAGAAATTTCTCCAAGTAAAACACACAAATGATTGAGTATATGTAAAATGTTCAACATCACTAACCATTAGGGGAATGCAAATCAAAGCCACAAAGAGACATCACCTCGTAACTGTTAGAATGACTATTACAAACAAAAAAGGAAATAAATGTTGACAAGGATGTAGAGAAATTAAAACCCGTGTGCACTGTTGGTGGGAATGTAAAAAAAAAAAATAGTGCAGCCATTATGGAAAACTGTGTGGAGTGCCTCCAAAAATTAAAAAATAGAACTACCATATGATACAGCCACCCCACTCCTGGGTATTTACCTAAAAGAATTGAAAACAGAATCTCAAAGAGTTAAGTGCATTCCCATGTTCAACGCAGCATTACACAATAGTCTATAGGCGGAAACAACTTAGATGCACATCAGTGGGTGAATGGATAAAGAAAATGTGGATATTTAGACTACTGGGCAATGGACTGTTATTCAGCCTTTAAACGGAAGTAAATTCTAACATATGCTACATCATGCATGAAACTTGAAGACCTTATGTGAAGTGAAATAAGCCCATCACAGAAGAACAAACACCGTATAATTCTAGATATATGAGGTATCTAAAGTAGTGATCGTCATAAAAGCAGAAAGTAGAATGGTGGCTGCTACAGGTTGGAGGTAGAAATTCGAAGTTGCTGCTCAACAGGCATAACCTTTCAGTCATGCAAGATAAAAATGGTCTAGCGATTTGCTGTACAACATATGGATATAGCTAACATTATTGTACTGTACACTTAAAAATTTGTTAAGAAAGTAGACTTTATGTTATGTTTTTATCATTACAACAAAAAATCTTCTTTGGGCTTATTAGCATTTAAACTTCTCAGCTTTATATTTAAGATATGTCACAATCTGACTCCTAACTTTTTTTTTTTTTTTAAGACTGATAGGTTTACTTTTGCCCTCCATCTCTAGTTCATTTTTGTATTTATTGTATAAAGACTCTCATTCCTTGACTCTACCTGGCCAAATCCAATCCATCCATCTCAAAATCCTTCTGTAAAGTTTTTCAGAAAAATGGCCATAATAGTCATTCCCTGAGCTCCTTATTGTTCATTTATATGTTGCCTAGTTACGTTTTTTTAGCTTTTCCCATGTGGAAATCTCACACTTCCAGAAAATTACAAGTTCCTAGCAGACAGAAGACCATGTTTTAATCTTATTTCCAAGTAATTTCTTAACACAATATCTTACGCATTGTACAAACTCATAAGTATTTTTCAGCTGACTAAATGATGTCTGGAGAATAAAATGGCTAGTGTAAGAAATCTTGATTTAGCACATGAAATGTGCTCAGGGCTGAGCTGAGGTGCTCTTAGAAAACTATTCAGAGGTATGCATTTTTCTCTTACCGAATTAGCTCACCTCTATACATATGATCACATGACATTTTCATAATTCAGTGTGAAGGTTATTTCCACATATTCTGTAACATAATTTTACAAATTAAAACAGGCTTCCTATTTCTAATAGTAGGCTTTCTCCAAAAACTTATCAGAGATGTCATACAACAGAAAATAACAGCCTATTTTACCACCCCTAATTCCACAGCCAAAGTAACAACACAAACCATTATAGGAATAAATAAATTATTCTATTTACTGGAGAACAGAGAATATTTATTGGGCACTTACTTTCTGAAGTAAGCAGCAAAGGATGGTTTTTCTAATGTTATGAGATACTTGAAAGCAGATGGCCAAATCGGGTGGTTCTTAAAAAGGCTCAGGAGAGTATGTTTTGTATCTATATACACACATATATATACACACACATACCCATAATGAATAGAACCATAATCAACATGTTTCCAATCTTAGTTTGAGGTTTTTAGTCAACTGGCAGAAAATGAAGAGAAAATAAAAGGCTTCTTTAGAGCTGTGCCAAATTGCTCTGGAAATAACCCAACTGGCTTACAAATAGGGTAACCATGTATTTCACATAGAATGCACATAATTGTCTTGATGACCTCCTTGAATAGCCTCAACAGAGCTTTAGTAATTGATATTGTCCCTACTTTCCAAACAAGATATGTATATTAAAATAAATGAAGTTCTAAGATGCTTCCGTGATATTGTGTACAGAACTAAAGATCACGCTAATAGGGTCAGCATGTTTGACTCTGTTCTTCCCTTCTGTTTCTAGAAACGACTTCAATAAAAATAATGAAGCACCAAGAAGAAAAACATAAGCAGACGCTTCTTAACCTACAAAACAAAGTCCTTCTTCTTTTAAAATTTTCTGGTCCTTTTGATAAAATCATCTCTTCTGAAATGTTATTTTAAAATTCAGTAATTTTAGGGGCGCCTGGGTGGCGCAGTCGGTTGAGCGTCCGACTTCAGCCAGGTCACGATCTCGCGGTCCGGGAGTTCGAGCCCCGCGTCAGGCTCTGGGCTGATGGCTCAGAGCCTGGAGCCTGTTTCCGATTCTGTGTCTCCCTCTCTCTCTGCCCCTCCCCCGTTCATGCTCTGTCTCTCTCTGTCCCAAAAATAAATAAACGTTGAAAAAAAAAAATTTAAAATTCAGTAATTTTAAACAATCAATTAGTCTAGTGATGTTCCTGATAAAGCTTAAAGTTCCTGTTTATTGAATACATTTAGATAAAGTAATCCACAAAGTAATTATTACTCATTGGAAAGTCAACCATTTGTATTCATTAAAAGGTCTGGTTTTCAGGGTTTTTTGTCCCACTTTTAAACAATGTAATTCTAAGACTAAAGGAAGTAATGAGAAGGAAATTTTAAATATCACTATTGTAATATTGGTTGGTTTTATCAGTTGGTTTTCTTCAGTTCTATGACATTTTTCTTTACAAAACTTCAAGAGAAACAAATTTTCCAAACTGAAAAGAATTTAGAAAGCTACCTGGTTCTTCATCTAACATGAAATTCATACTTGAAAACATTAAGTTCCATTATCACTTCCTTTTAAAGTAATTCTTAATTTCCTAGAGCAGAATCTGTTTCTCATTTATCTAGGTTCTCATAGCACTTCACCAACTCTTTAATACAGCATTTCTTACAACATTTTGTGCTATTTTTATGGTATCTGTCACCAAACTGTTACCTCATCCAGGGGCAGAACCATGGTTTAGAAATCTATAATCTTTATAATCGATATAAGGGGCACATGGGTGGTTCAGTCAGTTGGGCGGCCAACTTTGGCTCAGGTTATGATCTCATGGTTCATGGATTCAAGCCCCGCATCAGGCTCTGTACTGACAGCTCAGAGCCTGGAGCCTGCTTCGGATTCTGTGTCTCCCTCTCTCTCTACCACTCCCCTACTTGTGCTCTGTCTCTCTCTGCCTCTCAAAAAAATAAAATAAAATAAAATAAATGTTAAAAAAAATTAACAACAACAAAAAGAAATCTTTATAATCTCACATTTACTCCTTGGTCTAACACATAAAAGAAATTCAATAGATGTTAAATAAATGCTATACTGAGTGGATGGATAAATGCATGTGTGTATATATGCATCAAGTTCAGTTATGTAGCAGGTGAAGGGTTAAACATTATAGAAGTTATCAATTCCATTCTCTATACTACCTTTCTCTCTCAACATCCCCTCATGCTACTATTTCTATTTTTAAGTTTGGTTTACTGTGATTTCTTGATTGTTTCTACCTTGATGTCAAAGAGGAACTTCAAACTAACTATACCCAGAATGAAACTTCTTGTATTTCCCATCCTCTAAACCTGCTCCTCCTAAGTTTCCTATTTAAATCAATGACAACAGTAACCCAAGTAATAGTCTCAGCTTTATCCTCGAATTCTCTTTCATTTAATAAATTCCAAGTTGTATTGTTTCTATTTCCCAAATAGTTTTTAAGCACAGTCATTCAATCAATCATGCATTCAGCCAATATCTATTGCATTCCTGTTATATGTTATGGACATTATTATGATTATTGTGATGTTCATAAAATCAGTTAGGCTCTTCTCTCAAAAGCTTATAGTCTAATAGAGAGATAAATCATCAGTTGTAATATATGAAGGCAAGAAGCTTTGAGATTTGAACAAGTATAGTACGGTTTGGTATTCTAAACAGTTTAGCTGGAATCAGGTTTTCGGAAGAGTGATGCTTCCATCACTATATGACTATGTATGTCTGTATGATTATAGACAATAGAGTTAGAGAGACAGGGTAGGTTATAAAGAACCTTGCATAAAAAGTAAAGAAGTGAGAACCTTAACCTGGAAGCATGGAGATCACTGAAGGAATAAGCACAAGGATGACTTGATAAGATCTATACTTCACAAACATTATTCCATCATCTACTCAGAAGCAGATTTGAAGAAATGCCAGACTGGAGGCTGGAAGAACAAATGAAGGATTATTACTAATGCTGGCGAAAAGTAAAAAGGGCCTGAGCTACAACATTGGCAGTGAAAATGGTTTTAAGTGCAAAGGGGAAATTTTGATTCAAGAGAGAGATCAGTGTAAAGGTAGGTGATAACTGATGGCATGAGGTTGTTCAGTAGTTGAGGAGAGGTTTTGCTGCAAAACGTGTGTGGGACTTGAATACAAAGAGGAGGAATATTTCTTCCATAGAGACAGAAAAAAAGGGAGAAACATTGCTGTATATATGGAAACTTTGTAGGTGGCCAATAGGGTTGCCAGATAAAATACAGGATGCCCAGTTAAGTTTGAATTTCATGCAAACAACGAATAGTTTTAGTGTAAGAGTGTTCCACATATTACACTTCCATCCTCTCACAAGCTTCCTTTTCCTGAATGCCATACATCTCCCTTGTCTGGATGCAAATCCTACTCATTCATCATGTCAGCTCAAGTGCTACCTTCTCCGCACAGTTCCCTATTCCATTACTTGCCAGACTGGAGGCTGGTATTACAAATTGAATATTATTCATATGGTTATTATAAAAGTTTTCTTGCAGATCTTTCTCTGGATTGTAAGTCTTTTGAAAGTAAGGATCAATACTTTTCATCTTTGTGGACAGTCTACCACAATGGCTCATATGAAAGGCAATCAATAAATATTGGCTGATTGATTGAATGCTCTATTTCAGATCTTTATAATTCTTTTCTAGCTTTTACGAGTTCATCTCCTTGCCTTCAGTTTCCCTCCTATTTAAGCCCTCCTCCATGCTGACTGATATATTTTTAAAACATAAATCACCCAGGACACTTTACTACTTAAATATCTTTGATTGCTTCATGATGCCCATGAATAAAGTAGAAACAGTTTAGCATGGTATTGAATGTTTTCCACAATTTCGTACCAAAGCTAAGTGGTTAAGAACTGGGTTAGAATCCTGGCAAAGTCACTTGATAGTTATGTGACAGCAATAACTAAACCATCTGTAAAATGGAGATAATACTTAGCTTATAATGCTATTGTGAAGATAAAATGAGATATGTGTAAGACATTTACTATATATAGTACTGTAGTACTTGACACTATAGTACACTAACAAATACAGCTATTATTAACATCCTTTTGAAATGGACAGATCATTTCTTGTGCAAGAAACAAGATGACTTTTTATATAACTTTCTTAGAGGCCAACAATTCTACCTATGTTATTCTTGCTGAATAATAACTGAGAAAAGAAAAATATTTAGGTTTGTCTTTATACTTTAAAGTGTCTTAATTGAAAAGAAATCTTTATTCCCTAAAGGAAAATAAGTCCTATGGTTGCATGTCAAAATTTATTGTCAAGACCATGCATTCTGCATTTTTTTTCATTATCTTAAAAAAATTATAGGAGGATTATAAAGTTTGAATGCTCGATTGATCTTGAGTAATCTAAAATTCATGGTAAATATCTAGGAAATTTTATAATAAAACCACACCCAACCAACCTTATTTGATTCATTTAAGCCTCACTGGTAGTTTTTAACACCTGTCACAAATACAATGTCCTCCACAAATATGTGCAGTTAAAACAGATCATGGTCAGTATGGGATATTTTGGACATAGTTATTAAATTATTAAATTAAATATGAATTAAAGAGTAGTATTCCAGTTTATAATATTAAGTCCTCAAGAGGCTTAATTAGTTGCTTGCAAATTAAAGTAGGGCTTTTTAAAATTCCTTCATATATGGCTACATAAAAATATTTTATTGGTGAATATTTATGAATAGTCAAAATTATATCCACACTACCAAATATAATAAAACTTGAGATTCAAATATCTTATCTATCCTAGATCATTTTACCAAAACACATATTCATGTGTCAACACTAAAAAATACACTGTTTTTAACCTTGAGACAATGATAATTTCTATTTAATACAAAGTTTTTCATTTTCTCAAATATTTCTCCTCTCTATACATGTACACTTTAACAAGTCAATTAAATCAAATGCTTTACACTATCTCTATCTTTATCCCTCTTCCATATTGGTTATTTGTTTGAGTACTGAATTACTACTGACTAAGTTAGGGAAAGGAGGAGGAGAATAAAGCCATGTGGAAATCCCCCTCCCACGTTCTCTATCTTCTTTCATATTGTACAGATGATGCTGTTAGCAGGACTGAAAGCTCCCTGGAACTTCAGCCTTATGAAGAAATGTGAGCTGGGCCCTTTTAGCTACTTTAACCTTTTACTAGTCTAAATATTCCTAAAGTTTCCAAATAAAGCTTGGAAGGCTAGGAAATCACAAATTTAAAAACAAACCTAATTTCTTTAGAAGTGGTCTTTTTTCTCTCGTTGTTACACATCTAGTTGACAGAATTACAAAAGCAGCAAGAGAAAAACAGCTTGTTATATACAAGGAAACTCCCCTAAGACTATCAGCAGATTTTTCAGCAGAAACTTTCCAAGCCAAAAGGCAGAGACATAATATATCCAAACTGCTGAAAGGCAAAAAACCAACCAAGAATACTCTACTAGTAAGATTATCATTCAGAATCAAAGCAAAGATAAAGAGTTTTCCAGGCAAGCAAAAGCTAAAGGAGTTCATTACTACTAAAGTAGCCTTACAAGAAACGTGAAAAGTACTTCTTTAAATTGAAAAGAAAGAGCATTAATTAATAGCACGAAAACATATGAAAGTATAAATCTCACTAGTAAAGGTCAATATACAGCAAGGTAGTAGATTATTATAAAACTACTATGAAGGTTAAAAGACAAAAGTAGTAAAACTAACCATAATAGTTCAGGGACACACAATATAAAGAGATGTAAAATGTGATGTCAGAAAAATAAAATAAAATGTGGGAGGTAGTAAAAATGTAGACTTTTAGAATTTGACCAAATTTAAGTTGCTATCAACTTAAAATAAACCATTATGTGTATACATATATGATGTTAAACATGAGCCTTATGTTAACCAAAAAGCAAAATCCTATACTAGACATACAAAAGACAATAAGAAAGGAATCTAAGCACAATACTAAATAAAGTCATAAAAACACAGGGTAAGAGAGCAAGAGAAAGGAACAGAGAAGAACTACAAAACATCCAGAAAACAATGAACAATAGGCAACAAATACATACCTATCAATAATTATTTTCAATGTAAATGGACTAAATATTCCAATCAAAAGACATAGAGCAGTTGAATGGATAAATAAACAAGACCAATCTATGTGCTGCCTATAAGAGATTCACCTCAGGTCTAAAGATGCACATGGGTTGAAAGTAAAAGGAATGCAAATGCAAATGAAAAGAAAGTTGGAATAGTAATACCTATATAAGACAAAACAGACTTTAAAACAAAGACTGTAGGTGTACCTGGGTGGCTCAGTTGGTTAAGTGGCCAACTCTTGATTTCAGCTCAGGTCATGATCTCATGGTTCATGAGTTTGAGCTCTGCATTGGGCTCTGCACTCACAGTGCAGAACCTGTATTGGAACTTCTGTCTCTCTCTTTCTGGCCCCCTCCCTCTCATGCTTTCTCTCTCTGTCTCTCTCAAAAGTAAACATTAACAAAATTTAAAAATTAAAACAAAGACCGTAACAAAAGAATAGCATTATGTAGTGATAAAAGGGTCAATCCAAGAAGAGTATATAACATTCATAAATATTTATGCACCCAACACAGAAGCACCTGAATTTATAAAGCAAATATTAACAGACAAAAAGGGAGCAATTGATAGTAATGCAATAATAGCAGGAAACTTTAATATACCACTTACATCAATGGATATATCATTCAGACAGAAAATTAATAAGGAAACATTGGCCTTAAAAAACACATTAGATCACAGGGACTTAATAGATGTATACAGAACATTTCATCCAAAAAATGTGAACTACATATTCTTTTCAAGTGCATGTGGAACATTCCCCAGGACAGGTCACTTATTAGACTATAAAATAGGTTTCATAAATTCAAGAAGATTGAAGCCATGTCAAACTTCTTTTCTGACTATAACAACATGAAATTAGAAATCAATTACAAGGAAGTGAGAAAAACACAAACACATAGAGACTAAACAACATGATACTAGACCACCAATGGGTCAACAAATAAATCAAAGAGGAAATAAAAAAATACCTTGAGGCAAATGAAAACAGAAATCTTTGAAATAACTGTCCAAAATCTATGGAGCACAGCAAGAGCAGTTCTGAGAGGGAAGTCCATAGCAATACAGGATTACCACAAGAAACAGGAAAAATCCCAAATAAACAATCTACATTTATACCTGACAGAACTAGAAAATAAACAATGAAAGTCCAAAGCTAACAGAAGGAAAGAAACATTAAAGATCAGAGTGGAAATAAATGAAGTAGAGAAAACAATAAAAAAGATCAATGAAACTAAAAGCTGGTTCTTTGAAAAGGTAAAAAAAAAAATTGATAAATCTCTAGTAAGACTCATCATAAAAAGAGAGAGAGAGGGCCCAAATGAAATCAGAATAAAAGAGGGGAAGTTACAACTGACAATACAAAAATACGAAGAATCATAAGAGACTACCACAATTATACACCAACAAATCGGAAAACTTAGAAGAAATAGATATTCCTAGGAACACACAACCTACCAAGAAATAAAAAAAAATGTTAATAGACTGAATTAAAAGTGATAAAATTAAATCAGTAATTTAAAAACTCCCCAACTAACAAAAGTCTAGGACTAAGTGGTTACATAGGTGAATTTGACCAAACATTTAAATAAAAGTTAGTACCTATCCTTCTCAAATTATTCCAAAAAAATAAAGAGGAAGGAATACTTCCAAATCCATTTTACAAGGCCTGCAGTACTCTGATACCAAAACTAGACAGAAACAACACAAAAGAGAAACTTATAGGCCAATAAACCTGATGAATAGCATTGCAAAAATCCTCAACAAAGTATTAGCAAACTGAATTCAACAATACATTAAAAGAATCATACACCATGATCAGTAGAATTTATTCAAGGAATGCAAGGATGGTCAACATCCATAAATCTATTATGTAATACACTATGTCACCAAAACAAAGAATAAAAATAATATGATCATCTCAATGGATGCAGAAAATCGTTTAACAAAATTCAGCATCTACTTATGATAAAAACTCTCAACAAAGTGAGTATAGAAGGAATATATATATATGTGTGTGTGTATATATATATATATATATATATATATGCATACATATATATATGATGGCCAATATAACAAAGGCCATTTATGACAAACCCACAGCTAACATCGTACTCAATGGTAAAAAGCTGCAAGATTTTCCTTTAAGATCAGGAATAAGGCAGGGATGCCCATTCATACCACTTTTACTCAAAACAGTACTAGAAATCCTGGTCAGAAGAGTCAGGTAAGAAAAAGAAATAAAAGTATCCACAATGGAAAGGAAGAAGTAAAACTGTCACTATTTGAATATGACATGATACTGTATACAGCAAACCCTACAGATGCTACCAAAAATCTATTAGAACTAATAAATGGATTCAATAAAGTCACAGGATACAAAATTAAGGTACAGAAATCTATTGCATTTATATAAACTAATGACAAGCTATCAGAGAAATTAAGAAAACCCTCCCATTTATAATTGCATCAAAAAGAATAAAATACCTAGAAATATATTTAACCAAGAAGTGAACGGCCTGTCCTCTGAAAAGCTAAGACATTGTTGAAAGAAATTAAAGACAACCCATATAATAGAAAAGATTTTTCTGCTCATGGATTGGAAGATTTAATATTGTTAAAATTTCCATGCTATCCAAAGCAACCCACAGATTCACTGCAATCCCTATCAAAATAGCAATGGCATATTTCACAGAACTAGAAGGAAGAATCCCATAATTTGTATGGAACCACAAAAGATGGTGAATATCCAAACCGTCTTGAGAAAGAAGAACAAAGCTAGAGATACTAAGCTCTCTGATTCCCTTTCTCTTTTTTCTTATTTTTCCTTCCCTTCCCTTCCCTTCCCTTATGTTCATCTAGTTTTGTTTTTTCTTAAGTTCCACATATGAGTGAAATTGTATGGTGTCTGTCTTTCTCTGACTGACTTATTTCACTTAGTATACCCATTGGAGGTAAATCATCCCTGTTGGAGGCAAGCCACAAGAGACTCTTAAATACAGAGAAGAAACTGAGGGATTCTGGAGGGGTGTTAGGCTAAATGGGTGATGGGCACTTGTTGGGATGAGCTCTGGGTGTTATATGTAAGTGATGAATCTTTAAATTATATTCCTGGAATCATTATTACACTATATGTTAACTAACCTGGATTTAAATAAATAAAAAAAATAAGTTCTCTGATTTCAAACTACACTACAAAGCTATGGTAATCAAAACAGTATGGTACTTGCATAAAACAGACGTACAGATCAATAGAATAGAGGACCAAAAGAACAACCAAACATGAAAACAATTCCTGATTACCTTGAAATAAGTTGTACAGTTTATTAAACGCAGCTGAGAAAGTTCAAAATATCCAGACATGTTCTGATATTCCTAAAGTCTTCTTTTACCCATTCGCTGAGATTTGAGATTAGAAAACACTCTTTCTCTCTGTCTCTCCATATATATATATATATACACACACACACACACACACACACACACACACACACATATATATGTATATATGTGTATATATATAACCAAAATAAGAATGACCATATATATATATACACATATACATATATGTATATGTGTATATATGTGTATATATATATAACCAAAATAAGAATGACTACATATATATGACTAC
>NW_024412388.1:73119233-73140631 GCF_014898765.1 Herpailurus yagouaroundi
TATATATATATATATATATGTTTGTTGTGTTTGTTTTTTTTTTTTTTACCTTAGATCCTTCAGGGCCATTTTGTCCAGGAATCCCAATATCTCCTGGAAAACCCTAGGGAACATAAAAAATATAGAGAGTTTACTCAATCGCCATTACTGTAATTCTAGTAAGCATTTGAAAATTTCCTTTGCCATTCTTTCATGCCCAGTTAAAGTAATTTATACTGCTCAAAAAGTTAATATTAAAGGTTAATTATTGCACAGTTGTTTAACACTGGAATACAGAACTGACAAAGTGTTACGTCCCTTCTAAGAACTCTCACGCCATCTTGGAGTCCTGCAAGGTCACTTAATGTAGTGTTTTGACTTCTATTATTTTCCTCATCAGATTGTAAACTCCTTGAAGCAGTTTTATGTCTTAAGAACTATTATATTCTCAGCAACTATTATAATCTTGACAACCTGGCACATAGTAAGTGCTAAAGAAAGCTATTTTGTTGTTGTTGTTGTCATTGTTGAGTGACTGATTTGCTTCTTTTGGGGAAAAAAAAAGACATGTCTGATGGCTACTTCTGGCCCCTGGGCACTGGCTTACAACCACTGGTTCAGAATATCCCCATGGATAATTCATAGTTCCTGTCCATCCTCCAGATGAGTCTGAAACATCTTCTCATTCCAGGAAGCAAAAAGACTATAAAAGGTATCAGATCTAGAGTTATGTGAAGAGCTCTGAGGGAGCTTGAAGAGGATCCCACTGGGCAGATATGGGACAATATGAACTTCAAAAAGGATGAGAATTGCAATGGATTGAAACATATCAAATATTTTTGCTATTCATAAGTTCATAATGATACAACAATTAAAGAACTGCCCTCTTTTAGAGGATTAAAGGAAGCCAACTCATTATTTTGAAAACTGGTAAAGAAAGGTGAAGAATCAAGCATTTACTCTACTTTTCCCATGTATACTGTGCCACTACTAACCAAACAGTAGACAAGGGATGTATTCAGCCAACAAATAAAAAAGAAATGATACAGCAAAAATATCTGTATTTTGCAATCTTCTAATAATTTAATACATCTGGGCATTTGAGTCATCAACTGGTACTAACATCATTAAAACAAAGCGATAACTAGACATTATGTACTTTCTGATGAAAGAACACAGTATCACCTGTAGTCCCACCAAAAATAAATAAGCAAAACTGAATATGGTCAGGCCTCTCTATGTGACTACCCAGGTCACATGACTGGGGATCTTCAACAGCTAAAATGTAAGGGGGTAAAGGAAAATGAAAAGAGAGCTTGTAAGCTGAAAGACATAGCCATAAAATAAGCTTAAACTATAGTTTTAAAAGATGCATACTTGAGTGATAAACCATAAAAGAAAAAAGAACTGCTAACTTTTGGGAGGAGAGAAAGGCTTGTGGTTGTGTTTGATGTAACTATAAATGGGATTGTTTTCTTAATTTTCTCTTTCTCATAGCTCATTATTAGTGTACAGAAACATCACCAATTTTGTATATCAATTTTGTGTACTTTCTTAATAGAAATAGTCTAATCAATTTTTATCAAAAAGCAGAAACTGAATTGGCTTTAAAAATAATAAGTGAAAACATGTCCTCTATTTTCAGACTTCTCACATCTGTTTACTGTACTGAGAAGAGTGACTAAGCATTCTCTCCAGTAAAACCAATGTTTTATTACTCTCTAATCACTAAAGGCTGGAGACAAATTCGCATGCATTTTTTACAGCAAAACCTGGGAACTAAACTACTAGCAGATTCGATTAGTATCCTGGGAAATCATAAGGGTAAAATATGGTCATTCTTATTTTGGCACTAGTTAGAAGTTTAGAAGCTAGAGTGTCCTAATATAGTTAAGTACATCATGATCTATGGCATATAGTGAGCACTTCAGTATTTCTTTGTTAAGAGTTATGAAGTCTCTGTTTTCTACTGAAATATACAGTCTTCCCAGTTAAAAATGGTAAATGGATAAACAATCCACAAATAATTAAATCCAATGGGTAAGTTAATTATGGTATATCAGAAAATGAAATAACCTGGATGTGGCAACCTGGATGTAACTCCAACGTGTTATAGTAAGTAAAAGAAGCCAGACGAAAAGAAAGTATACACTATATGAGTTCATTTATACAAAAACTTTAGAAAAATGCAAATTTATCTATAGTGACAAAAAGCGGATCACTGGTAGCCCAGAAAGGGTAGGGGCAGGAAGGTCAGAGAGAGGGATTACAAAATGTAAATTAGGAAATTGTTGAGTTTGACAGATATGTTGGCTATCTTGATCTTGGTGATGATTTTGTGTTATACATACACACAAAAAATGTGATTAAATCATGCAATTTAAATATATGCAGCTTACTTATGTCAAATATACCTCAATAAAGCTGTAACAACAACAAAAAAGGTAATTGTGTTTTGGCAGGAAACAGTCTGTAATGATTTGAAGAACTCTAGAGAGAAAATATAATTTATTCATTGAACTTGTCCCCAGATCAAATCAGTGAAGTTCAGATTTTGGATTGTTTTGAAAGTAATAGCATATTCAATTTTAATAACTGGTTGAAAATAAAGTATATGTTTTGAGAAGTTTATACTTTCCTGATATTTTATAAAGTAGCTTTAAAATACTCTTGTTATAGACAATAGCATCACTTAGGGCACTTAACTCTCATAAAATTTTCAAATTTTCATTGATTTTTATACTCATTGTGCTTTAAATATACAATAACACAATACAGTTGACTTAAATTTATCTTCTTAGTAGTTTATAACTCTGAACAAAGTAGAAATGAATACATTCTTAGAAAAACAGTCATATTAAAACAAGATGAAATTAATAAATCATTCAAGATAGGGCAACACATAAGTTATGGATTCCTAAAGGGCAAAGTTACTCAAAGCCTAGTCTGCTGTTAGCATACTGTATCTTCAATAAAAAGTCAATAGCTTAAATTAATGACTAAATTAACAATGAATTGTTTGAATACTTGTATTTTTAATTTTGCAATTTCAAAGTTATTTTTTGTTTAAAAACAAACAAAAAACTACCCTCCCCCAAACCCAACTATCATAGCCTCTATGGATAGGATTGCAATTTTGCATATGCAAGCAAGAAAGAATGCAGCCAGAGGGAGAGAGGTTCTGTAGGGGAGCATTTCATTTGAGACATGGATCCAAAAAACAATCATAAGGTTTTATTCTTTAACATTTGTGGATGTACATGTCATGTCAGTAATATGGTGAGTCCAAGTAAAAAAGTAATAAAAAAAAAAAAAGGATTAAAATGACCTTTGCTGAGTGAGAATAATCCATGCAAAAGTTAATGCCAAAAAAAATATTTGACAGGGCAGAAGTAATAAATTTACTTTCCAAGTAAACTATAGAAACTAAACTTTAGCACAGGGCAGCATGTAACTGCAGACTGAGGCACTGTTCTGTCTTCTGGGAAAACCACAAACAGAAAATATGCACTTCTGGAAAAATAAAGGCAAAATAAGAAATTCATCTAGGTATATGGCTTTCTTTCACTCTCTTTTGCTGTTTTAGAATTAAAATACTGTCAAAAACAGTCTTTTTTCATTATGATATCATTGAAAATCTTTGCAAATGATTACTGCTATTCATATATTTTTGCTTTAGCCATTCTATATTTTTGAGTAGTAAATATAGCACAGCTGAACATATATATGTAGCATTCTAAAAACTCAGCAGAGAAAATCCAGAAACAAAGACAATGAAAATTCCTTATAACACAAGGAATTCCTTATATACTCTCTGAATGACTTTTTAAATAAGACTTTAAATATTAGCAGTATGTTTGAAGTCACTCTTAAAAGAACCTACAAAGTCAATTGCAAAGTCCACTTTTATTTTACTGAAATTCACACAAAACCATACCAAACTTACAATTTTAAGATAAACAATGTCAACCATTGTTTGATCCTTAGGTTTGGATAACCTATGGTGACAAAAAGCAGGTCAGGGAAGGGAGGATCATGAGAAACAGAAAGGAAGTCACAAAGGTGAACAAAGAAATTTTGGGTTTTGATGGATGTGTTCACTATTTTGATTGCGGTGATGGTTTCATGAGTTACACATATGTCAGAAATTATCAAATTGTACAACTTAAATATAGTTTGCTATATGTCAATTACACCTCAATAAAACTGTAAAGCAAAAAGATAATTGATACTGGGTATTTTTAGATAATCACTGCCCTTTGGTAGACAACACTCTGCAATTATTTGAAGACCCTTAGAAAACTTGTCCCCAGATAAAAATCAGGTAAGCTCAGATTTCAAATTGTTTTGGAGGTAATAACATGACTATGATTTTATACTTACCTTTGGATAAGTATCATTTTAGGTACTCCATTTCTATATATTTGATTCATGTAGAATTATTATGAGTGTCTTTATTAATTAAAGAATATCAATTTATTCATTCAACATGTTACTATGTATCAGCCATTGTTCTTGGCATTGAACATATACTAGAGAACAAAAATATTCCTTGGTATCATAGAATGTATATTCTGGAGACTCTTTATCTCAGATTCTCCCTTTTTCGGTGTGTGTAAGTTTGTGGCAAGGGGTGGGAAGTTAGGTGATTTAAAAGCTGATTTATATTGTTATGAGGAACTGGTATATATTGATTTCCTACTTTTGTTCCAAATGCACAGCTATAGTCCTGGGCCACTCTATTTTGTTTCCTGTTCTTTCGTGTCTCCAAGCAGAATGAATACTGTGGCTACTTTGTTTCTTTCTAAAATGAATCTGATTATTTGACACTCACACCTATATTTAGGCCTCAGGGAAAAGAATGCACTTTACTCCAAAAACCTGGCCTTGGAGCTATAAGCAATACTTGATCAAAATATTAGCTTATCTTCCTTTGGAGAATGGACAGTATATTTTCAACTGTGTGGGTGGCTGTACTATGTTACTAGAGGCATTTTGAAAACTGTATAAGTGGGTGCAATGGTACATGTAGATACTGGGCGTCAAAGATGTAACATGTAGGGGGCATCTTCTTTTTTATCTGCTCACTGTCTCTTCAGGAAAATACTCTTCCCCAATTTGCAGTCCATGTGCTTCTGGTCCCCATCCCAGTTTACAGGGGTAAGTAAATAGCCCAAATCTTGCCAATTACAGTATTCCATCCCTATGAGTACTGTGATTGATTTAAAGATGATCATGTACTCCAAGCGAGATTGGCTGGAATCTACCTTAGAATATTTGCTGGAGCTATAAAGAAAGAAGAATGCTTTCTTTTTGCTAAGATTGCTAACTGTGAGGGAAATATAAGCCTAGAGTTGCCAAGGGCCATATTTTCCACAATGTGTTCCTGTGAATGAAGCTAACAGACATAAGTAAAGCTAATAAGTGGAGAGTGTCTTGATTATATTCATCAAATTCCTGTATTTGGCCAAATGTCTAGGTATAGATACTGCTGGATTTCCTGATTACATTAGCCAATCCTGAATTTTGCTTAAAACTGTTTGAGGTAGGGGAGCACCTGGGTGGCTCAGTTAGTTAAATGTCTGATTTCAACGCAGGTCATCATCTCATCGTTCATGAGTTCGAGACCCAAATTAGGCTCTGCACTGACAGCGTGGAGCTTGCTTGGGATTCTCTCTCTCGCCCTCTCTCTGCCCTTCCCCACTCACTCTCTTTTTCCCTCAAATAATAAATAAACTTAAAAAAAACTGTTTGAATTATGTTTTGTCATTTTTAATGGAAGTAGAATTGACTAAAAAACTGAATTATTTGTAGTTTTAAAATACACATAGCTTCCTTGTATACCTCTGCTGTAATACCCTTGCCCTCTGTTTCTATTTGATAAGTTGGAACTATTTCATCAAGTCTTTGCTCAAGCAACCATACTTCTTGGAAGTCTCCTTTAACTCACTGCCCCAGGTTCCTTCATCATATAATTGGTTGCCAACTCAAATATAACATGATCTGTGAAGCTTTTCATGGTTTCCCTTAGCCAGAATCAGTAGCTTGTTCCTTTATATTCCTATAGAACTCTGTTAATATGGCTATTTAGTAGTAATCACACTATACTGTAATTAAGGGTTTGCTTCTTTATTCCAATAAAATGTGAGCTCATGGAGGAAAATAAATGTATCTTACTCAACTCTATATCTCTAATATTTAACTTAACATGTTGCTAGCGACAATTCTCCATGGTCTCTTGTATTTTTGCACATTATACAAACGAGACGTTAATTATTCATTGTTCCAATCTATATTTTCAGGGATTTTTGTATAGTAAAGATGGCTATAGAATCTCCCTCTGTAGCAAAAGGCAGGAATATAAACTTCCATATAATAATAATCTTTCTGGAATACATTTATTTTTTTAAATAACTGACCATTATAAAAGATTCAGTTTCTCTAAGTTCAAAGTTCCTCTTATGTAATATAACCACTGCTTATGCAAATGTCATCTAGCCCTCTTTGCATCACCCTGTGAGAAGGCTCAGAAAATCAGAGCAAAAATACTGATACTCTGGACATTGCTATTGCTAAGAATAATAAACAGTCCTTTGTCTCTGTCCCATGAGTTTCGTGTCTTCTAATAGAATCTGTGAAACTCTCAGTCTAATTTGTTGGCTTGGATATAGGATAAAATTTCAGATTCTTCACAGTCTCTGACAGTTCTGATGATGAGAATGGGATACAAATGGAGACACAGCTTTCTGGAAGAGGAAGTGTGAGGGCCTTACCAGGTGATTAATGGGATTTGAGGAAAGTCCCTGGGAATAGGCAGTGAGCATGTTAACCAAATTTTATAGTGAACCAGATAATAAATGGGTCTCCACTTTATTGCCTGCTAAGAGGAGCAACTTGGGGAGATGGGTGTAGGCCAAGTACTGGGAACCAGAAGTATTTTCAAAGACGGTTGCCTTAGTTGTTGCTAATTCTCCTTGGAGTGGAAAGACTTCCTCATCAACCTAGCAAACAGCCTCAGGCCCACCTCAATGTAACTACAGTAGTAAGTACTATTAGTGACAGCAACTAACAGTACTAAGATTCAACCTGGGTAGGCAGAAGATTCTGTCCCCTTTCAGACAGCAGTTATGGAAACTCCCACCTGAGTTTGAAAGGACAGAAATTTGTGATCATTACTGGAAGCAACCAGGAAAATCAATAAAACTTTGGCTGGTTCACTTGAGAGATGAGGGGACAGGTTCCATATACGATACAAGAATTGTGATAATAAACTTGACTATCTAGCTACTAGAAGTCTCTGCCTTGATACCACTTTGAATCGAAGGACTTATGCAATTTGGCACCAACCTAGTTTTACAACCTTATCTATTACCCTATACCAACACATGGAATCTGCATCAGCTAGCCAGTTTCATTCATTATTCTGTAAATCCACAATGCATATTACCTAGAATCTGTTTATGTGATTTACCCTGCCTGGAATGCCCTCCCCTTTTCCTACCATTTACTCATCAACAATCTAATTCAAGATCCATATTTTCCATGAACCTGTCCCTAATCCTTCCATCTCCTGTTAATCTCTCTCTACTAACACTGTACTATATAATGCTACTTATTTAATTCTTACATGGTGCCTTTACTGTTATCTAAAAGTATTTGTATATATCTTATTTATCCCAAGTAGACTGTAAATTGACACAAATTATGAACAATATATTATTTTTGGGTGCATCCTATAGTGTTTACTATGCATAGTAGTAGTACACAGTAGGAATATGAGAAATGATTTCTTATTGACTAATTCAACTGATTTAATCACATATTTCTTTCAGCACAAGTTTTTGAGTAACAACTAAAAACAAAATTACTCAACTAAACCCAAGTGATAAAAGATAACAAAGAAGTAACTAGTTTAATTAAAGCGAATTCATTTGGACTAAGATCCACCCAACTGGCCATAGGCTGGCTTATTCAAGTCCACTGAGGTGCTAAAATGTACATTTAGAAGCGTGACTTTACTTGATATGAGCAGACTCTCCAAATAAACTTCAGCATTTGACTCTAGGGAAGACCGCCCTAGTGGAAAAAGAGGACCCACTGGTTGGCCACTTCTAATATCTCTGTGATTAGTGGTCTCAGCTCAGTTTTGTAGTAAAACAATTGGCTCCACTTACCAAGAACATCGTCCAAAATTCAACTATTTGGCAATCTCAGTAGTCCATGGAGGTTAACAGCTGAATCAACAAACATTCTCACTACCAAGCTACCACATTTGAAGGTGGTTTGCTGCCAGAACTGGGAGGAAACATGGGATTAGTGCTCAAAACTGATGCTGCTATGCTGAAAGAGTGAAGATTCCTGTGTAGCACTTTCCATATGTTTTTGTTAAAAGCAAACAAAGAACTAGCATAGAAAAAAATTTAACCTTATGTTTTAAAGTACATGAAATTTTATCTTGGGCCATCGCTAATATTTACAATTCAGTGAATAGGTAAATGCAGATATATTTACTTCTCTGTCACTTTAACAATTTGCCTAGAATAAGCACAACATTAAGGAGAAAAAAGCTTTGAAGAGGTTTGAAGTGACATTTATTGAGATGATCTTTAATGATGAACAGTCTCTTCAATATCAATGGCAAATAACTTGGCATTTACAACAAAAACTTAAGAGCACTTTGTTTTCACTGACTTTTATGAAGATCTGAGCTTCTGAACTAGCAAGAAATATTGTACTAGCAAGAAATATTGGCCAGTCTTGTCCTGTCGTATTGGCAGTACAGATGACAACTTGTATGGTATGATTAATTTGAGGAGTATCAAAGTTTCTAATCACCCACAGATTTTTTTCTGCTCATTAAATGACACCTCAAATTCTACAATTCAAGACTCATTACATTGGTTCCAGGTTTCTGTTTAATGTTAAAATGTAAATATCTTTGAAAGGAGATTATGTTGAAGTTAGCTGTTCTGCTAACCATTTACTGCTTGAAATGAAATATATTTATCAGGTCTTTCTTCCATAAACAAGCTTTGATGGGAAAGGTAAATTATGGAAAGGAAAAGAGACACTGGTTATTTGAGATGGACAAGAATTCATGCTCAGGGGAAAGAACATAGGAGAAACCAGAGGTCATAGAAATTAAGTTTTTGGCTATTTTATAATTTTCTCTGGGGACTAAACTGATTCTAGATTATTTTATTATTATTCTGATTATTTTAAGAAAATAATTGATTTTTAATTTTTAATTTTATCAAACCAAATTAATCTTGATGTCCAGGAAAAAAGACAGATAGAGACAGTGGAAGTTTTGACACAGTTTGAATTGAATATTGATTTCTTGCATATAAATGCCTTGAAATCAAGACCAAATCTAATTGACCTCAGCATTTTTTTTAGTGAACATATTGAGAGATGATCTGTTGAAAAGGAAGAATTGGACTGTCTAAAGAAAAGCCTAAAAGGAAGAGATCTTCCTATAGCTGGGTAGACCTTTGGGTTCTAAGGATCAGACAGTCATTCACATCTACATGACTGCCAATCATATTGTATGGAGAGAATGTCAGAGATTACTGCCACCATTAAAAATATAAAATGTGTATATGTGGTGTTCTCTGTCAGAGCATTGTTTAATTCACGAGACAGGTGCCTACAAAAATCAGTTGGATTGTGGAGAATGACTATAGACTACCACAATCCCACTTGAAGCTGCTGTGTCAGACATAATATTATTACTAACACAGATGACTAATGCCTTCTGTATTTGGTAGGTAATCACTGATTTGATAAATGCATTCTTTTCCTTCATAATCAAAAGAAAGTTAAAAAAAAGAATCTGCATTCAAGTGGGGCCCTTCCAATCTGGAAGTTATCGGCAGTCCATCTTCACAGAGACAGATAAGTATTTTATAACAGTTTACTTTCCTTCCTTTAGAGCCTCAACTAGCCCAGTATCTAGAAAATTATAGAATGCCTAATCCACAGGCATGGAACCCCACAGAGAATAGTATCTGAACAAGATATCCTCTCTGTATCAAAGGAGGTACCAGAGTATGCCTTCAGTGATTCATTGACCTTCACCTAATCTGTACCATCTAGAGGTAGCTAGTCTTACAAAACATTGTAACTGCCTTCTAAAGTTATAATTGAAGTGCCAACTTAAAGGAAACAATATAAAAGGAGTACCACCCTTTGGGATATAGAGTATTTTTTAAGTCAGAGACCTGTATATGGTGCTTTTGTCCACAATAGGAAGGATACGTGACTTTGGAAACCAAGGAATAGAAGTGGATGTCATCCTATTTACCATCACTCCCAGTGACATCTAGATTTTGTACTTTCTCTCCCCACAACCTTGGACTTTTCAGGGTTAGATATCCTGTTACCCAAAGGGGCTCTCTCTTGACAGGAGACAGAGCAAACATCCCACTAAGCTAAACATATGGCTGCCAACAGGGCACTTTGGACTTTTTATGATGAGGTAGGGGCAAACAAGAAGAGGAGTCACCATATTGGCATGGTTAATTGACTCTGAAAAACGAAGAGGCAAGACTGCTTTTACACAAAAAGGGCAGAAAAGAATACACATGGAACTCAGGTGATACACTGGACATCTCTTAGAAGTCTTATCAAGAGTTCATATTCTTCAGTAATGAAGATTAAGGTTATACCACCAGGTAAGCCACCAAGACCTACTGAGGTGATAGCTGAGGGTGAAAGGAATTTAAAATGGAGAGTGAAGGAGGGAACAATGAGTACCAGCTGTGACCCCAAGAGAAATTAGACCATCAGCAGTCATATGACATTTGACTTACATAGATGAATTAGACCAAAAATAATGAAGACATAGTAAAACCTAAAGAATATAATAAAGAAGAGTAAGTCACTATATACTAAAATTCACATTTGATAATAAAAACATACCTCCTTGGCAAGTATATATTGAACATTCACAAAAAATGATCACAAAAAGAAAAAGACTGATAAGCTCCACAAAATAGAACAGCAGCCTCTGATAACAATGCAACAAAAATAAGAATTATTAACAAAATCAAAACCATTGGCACTCCCAATGGAGTGGAAATTCTAAATCTCCTTTTTAAATAACTCTTGGGTGAAAAGGGAAATAACTGAAATTACAAAATATCTAAAAGATAATATCAATAAAAGTACTCCATACCAGAATCTTTGAGATACATTTGAGGCAGTAATCAGAGAGAAATTTATAGTCGTTAACAGTTTCAGGAATGAAAATAAAATAATGAAAATAAATAAAATTAAATCCCCAACTAAAAAAAAAACAACATAAACCATAAGTATCTCAAAGATATATATAATAAAGATAAAAGGGGAAACTAATTATGTAAAGAAAAGAAAAACAGAAGACAATAGAAACAATTTCAAAAATGTTTTTGAGAAAAAAATAACTGGACAAACTCAATCAAACCTAGCCAAGAAATAAAAGGAGAAGCACATATATAAATATTTAAGAAATTTTTAATGGTACATTGGAAATAACCATTAAAACAAAAAATTAAAAATCATAAAGAGACTATTTTGTGGATTTATATGGAAGTAAATTTGAAAACCTAGATGAAACATAATTTCCTAAGGACAATTTAACAAAGCCAATCCCATTAGAGAGCTTAAAAAGCCTACTTTCTGCAGAAGCAATAGGAAAATTCAGAAACTACCCCTTAAAAAGCATCGATTACAGATGGTTTCACAGAGGAATTCCACCAAAGCCTCATAGATAAGATAGTCCCAATATTCCATATATACTCCAGAGTACTAAAACTGAAGATTTCCTAATTATTTTGATGAAATAAGTATAACATTAATACCTAAACTTGATAAAGAAGTACAAAAAAGATTGAATATTATAAAGATCACTTATAAATATTGATGCAAAAGTACAAATAACTATCAGTAGAATTAGCATTCTATTAAGAAAATATACCATGATCAAATAGAATATTTTAAAAAATGCAACAGAAACTAGTGATTATATAGAAATAGTCAATTCATAGAAATTATATAGAAATAGTCGTTATACAGAAAATAGTTAATAGAAAATCCATTACTATAATATACCATATAAATAGATCTCAAAAGAAAAAGTATATAATTATCTTCATAGAGTTTGAAAATATAACAAATATTTGACAAAGTATAACAATCATCTCTGACTAAAAAATATCACTCAAAAATAGGAACTGGTGAATATTTCTTAACATGATAAAATACATGCATATTTTAATTTTAACTCAGAATTTACTTCATGAGGAATCACTATAGTATTTCCATTAAGATCAGGAACAAGGCAAAGAGGAATACTACTTCCAATTCTTCAACATTTTACCAGAGGTATTACGATGCCATTACACATAAAAAATTGAATCATAGGTAAGAGAACTGAGAAAGAAGAACTAAAAGGATCTCTATTTGCAAATTACATGAGAGCATGTCTCGAAAACTTTAGAAAATCACTGATAAAACTAACTCAAAGATAAGAAACCATTAAGGTAGCAGGATATGAAATTAGCATTCAGAAAATCAGTAATTTCCATACCCATACAAAACCTGTTAGAAACTAGAATAGTAGAGAAAATCCCATTTATAATAGCAACAAAAAAGATGAAATACCAGGGAAAAAATTTAATAAAATAAACCTACATGTATAAAATCTCTATGAGGAAAACTTTAAAACATTTCCTAAAAAACACAAAAGCGGACTTGAACAAATAAAAGATATTCATTATTCTTGGACTGGATGACCCAATATCATAAAAATGTCACTGCTCCCTAAATTAATCTATAAATATGTCTAATAAAATAATAATTATTATGAAATGCAAATCAATAGAAATAATATTTTTTAGTGAAGCTAGACATGTTGATGCTGAAGTATACATGCAAAATACAAGTATGTAAGTATAGGCAGGAAAACACTGATAAAGAAAAGTGAAGAGAATTTATATAGCCTTTTCAGGCATTAAAACATACTATAAACTACTATTAAGTAATAGTACCATAAGGAGTAAGTTTTAAAGTACCAAGACTTCATTTGTTCTGATTACTTATAGCTTTGTAATATAGCTTATAATCAGAAAATGTGATGTCTCCAGCTTTGTTCGTCTTTGTTTCTTCTTTTAGGATTGCTTTGGTTATAGACTAGTAAACAGAATAGCCCAGACATAAACCCATGCATATACAGTCAACTAATTTTTGACAAGGGTAGCAAGAATGTGTAATAGGTGAAAGACAGTCTTTTCAATAAATTGTGTTGGGAAAATTGAATATCCACAAATAACAGAATGAAACTGGAACCCTACCTTACACCACTCACAAAAATGAACTCAAAATGGATCAAAGACTTAAATATGAAACCGGAAACCATAAAACTGCTAGAAGAAAACAGGCAGAAACCTCCTTGACATTGGTCTTGGCAAGGATTCCTTGGATAAGACACCAAAAGCACAGGCAACAAAGGCTAAAATAAACAAGTGGGAAACAATAAAAAAAAAACCTGAAAAGGCAACTCATATAATTCAATAACTAAAAAACAATCCAATTAAAAATGAGCAGAGGATCTGCATAGACATTTTTCCAAATAAGACATACAATGGCCAATATGTACTTGAAAGGGGGCTCAACATTGCTAAACATCAGAGAAATGAAAATCAAAACCACAATGAGATATCAACTCACACCTGTTAAAATTACTATTATCAAAAAGATCAGAAATAACAAGTGTTGGCAAGATGTAGAGAATAGAATCCTTGTGCACTCTTTGTAAGAATGTAAATTGGTTCAGCCACTAGGGAAAACAGTATAAAGATTCTCAAAAAAAATTAAAAATAAAACTCCATATGATCAAGCAATTCTATTTCTGGGTATTGATCTAAAGAAACAGAAAACACTAACTTAAAAAGATATATCCACCCCTATGTTCATTGCAGCATTATTCACAATATGTGAGATATGGAAAATCTAAAAACATACATTGATGGGTAAATGGATAAAGATGATGTGATGCAAAGGAGGGAAGATGGCAATGGAGTAGTAGGACCCAAGGATTGCCTTGTCCTGAAAATACAACTAGATAACTATTAAATTATCCTAAATACCCCAGAAATTGACCTGCAGAAAGGCAGAACAAACTCCACAACTAAAGATAGAGAAGAGAACACACTGAAGAAGGTAAGAAGTAGAGAGATGCAGTTTGGGAAAGAAATGGATATGGCTGCTGTGGTGGGGAGGGAGTTGCAGAGAAGGGTGAGAGACAGGCTTGCACACAGGGGAGTACATGTGGAAAATGAATCTCCATAGCAATTGGCTTGGAAAGCCAGAGGGGCCCTATTTTGTGAGTTCTTGAAACCAGCAGGGCTTAAAGCCTGGAGTTTTAAAGGTCATCTGGCATGGCTGAGATAAAGCCTGGAAGGCATTGCCTTATCTTAGAGAGAAGGCAGGCAAACAACCTGCAGACATACAGCATGGAAACAGTGATTTGAAGAGCTCCTGGGGTACACAGTGGAGAGGTTATTTGCTCATTTTGGAGCTTGTCCCATAGAGGCAGCATTCACAGACAGACCTCTTGGGAACAAAAGAACTGGCTGACACCATTTCTCTGCCCTGCACCGCACCAAAAGCACAGGGCCACCTGCAGGAACAAACACAGTCCAATATTCACTACCTAACTTGCTTATGCCAAGTCCCACCTCCACCCATGCTCTGGTGGAATAACTCCCCTCCTCCTCACTCCCCACCCAGCCATGCTTGCCTCAGTCCCAGTGGGCCTGCTCTCCCACAAGACCAGCCCAAATCCCTGCTCACATTGCATCTTCTCATGAAGGGGGTTGCTGAGCATCAGTTCCAACAGAAGTGGCAACAGGTCTCATTTCACCAACAGATCAGAGTACACGTAGTTAAAATATGCCACATTCAGGCTGGGGACCAAACACTGCCCACAACAGGCAAAGAGAACCTCTGTAGACGACTGGCCTAATGGATAAAGCCCCCAGGGCAAGACAGCACAGTACACACAGCACATGCTGGAGACACTCCTGGAAGTACAAGACCCTGGGGAATAAGGGAACACTACACAGCAGGGCACCAAAGGGCCTCTTCTTTGTAAGTCCATTACCCTCAAAAACAGGAGATATAGTTGACTTTCCTAACACAGAAATAGGCGCAGAGACTTAGGAAAAAAAATGAGAAGACAGAGACATTTATCCCAAATGAAAGAACAGGACAAAGCCAGAGCCAGAGATCTAAGTGAAGCAGATATAAGTAATATGCCTGATGGAGAATTTACAGTAATGATCATAAAGGTATTCACTAGACTTGAGAAAAGAGTCAAAGACAGGAGTGATACCCTTACCATAGAAATAAGGAATAACATAGCAGAGGAAAGGGCTCAGTAAACCAAATGAGAAACACACATGAAGGAATGAACAGCAAGCTGGAAGAAGCAGAGGAATGAATTAATGACCTAGAAGACAGAATAATGGAAAATAATCAAGCTGAACAAAAGAGAGAAAAAGGAATTATGCAAAATGAGAATAGGCTTAGGGAAATCAGTGACTCCGTCAAACAATAATATTCATATTACAGGAATCTCAGAAGATGAAGAGAAAGGAAAGGGGACATAAAATTTATTTGAAGAAAGAATAGTTGAAAACTTTCCTAATCTGGGGAAGGAAACAGATAACCAGATCCAGGAGGCACAGAGAACCCTCATCAAAATTGACAAAAGCAGATCCATACCAAGTTATATTGTAATCAAGTTGGCAAAATATAGTGATAAAGAAAAAAATTTTAAAGCAGGAAAACAAAGGAAGATAGCAACATACAAGGGAAAATTCATGAGGCTGGTGGAAGATTTCTCAACAGAAACTTGGCAAGTCAGAAGGGAGTGGCATAATATATTCAGTGTTGAATGCACAAAATCTGAAGTCAAGAATACTCTATGCAGCAAGGCTATCATTCAGAATAGAAGTAGAGATAAAGAGTTCCCCAAACAAAAGCCAAAATTGTACATGACTACTAAAGCAGCCCTGTAAGAAATATTAAAGGGGACAATTTGAGTAAAAAGGAGAGAACAAAAGTGATAATAGAAAGGTAGAAAACACAACAGTAAAAATGAATTAGTCTGTAAAAAGCCAGTCAAGGAAATCACAAAATAAAAGGATGTAAAATAAACAACATATACCTAAAATGTGGAGAGGAAAGGAGTAAAGAATGGGTTCAAACTTAAATGACTATCAACATAGGCTGCTATATGCAAAAGAGGCTATATACAAACCTAATAGTAATCATATGTCAAAAACCACAAATAAATATGCAAAGAATAAAGGGAAAAGAATCCAAATGTATCACTAAGAATATCAGCAAATTGTGAAAAAAAAAAAAAGACAAGAAAGGATCAGGAAAAATCTTCAGAAACAACCAGAAAACAAATAATAAGATGACTATAAATACATACCTATCAATAATTACTTTCAATGTAAATGTACTAAACATTCCAATCAAAAGGCATAGAGTGACAGAATGGAAAAAAAATGGAAGGAAATAATAAAGATCATAGTAGAAATAAATGATACAGAAACTAAAAACACAATAGATCAATGAGAACAGAGATGTTTTTTTGAAAACAATCAATAAAATTATTAAACCTCTAGCCAGATGTATCAAGAAATAAAGAGAAAGGACTCAAATAAATAAAATCTCAAATAAGAGAGGAGAAATAACTACCAGCACGACAGAAATACAAGCAATTATAAGAGAAAATTATGAAAAACTATACGCCAACAAACTGGACAAACCTAACAGAAATGGATAAATTCCTAAAAACATATAACTTACCAAAAGTGAAGCAGGAAGAAATAGTAAATTTGAATAGACTGAATACAACAATTAAATTGAATCAGTAATAATAATAAAAAAAACTCCAAACAAACAAAAGTCCAGGACCAGATGGCTTCATGGGCAAATTCTACCAAATACTTAAAAAAGAGTTAATACCTCTTCTTCTCAAACCATTTCAAAAAATAGAAAATAAAGGAAAACTTTCAAATTCATTGTGTGAGACCAGCATTACTCTGATATGAAAACCAGATGAAGACACTAACAAAAAAAGGAAACTACAAGCCAACATCTCTAAACAACATAGATGCAAAAATCCTTAAAATATTAGCAAATCAAATCAAACAATACATTAAAAAAATTATTCACCACAATCAAGTGAGATTTATTCCTGGGCTGCAAGGGTAGTTCAATATTCACAAAGCAATCAACATGATACATCACATCAATAAGGGAAAGGATAAAAACTACATGCTCATTTCAATAGATGCAGAAAAAGCATTTGGCAAAGTACAACACCCATTCATGAAAAAAACCCTCAACAAAGTAGTTTAGAGGGAACATACCTCAACACAATTAAGACAACATATGAAAAACCCACAGCTAATATCATCTTCAATGGGGAAAAACTGAGATCTTTTTCTCTATGGTCAAAAACAAGGCAGGGATGTCCACTCTGACCAGTGTTATTTAACACAGTATTAGAAGTCCTGGCCACAGCATTCAGACAATAAAAAGAGATGAAAAGTGCCCCAATTGGCAGGGAAGAAGTAACTTGCACTATTTGCAGATGACATGATACTCTATACAGAAAACCTGAAGACTCCACCAAAAAATTGCTAGAAGTGAAAAATGTATTCAATAAAATTGCATAATACAAAATCAATGTACAGAAATCGGTTGCATTTCTACACACCAATAATGAAACAGCAGAAAGAGAAATTAAGGAATAAATCTCATCTACAATTCCACCTAAAACAACAAGGTACCTAGGAAGAAACCTAACCTAAGAGGTGAAAGACGTGTACTCAGAAAACTTAAAACACTGATAAAATTCCAGATGACACAAAGAAATGGAAAGACATTCCATGGTCATGGATCAAAAGAACAAATATTGGTAAAATGTCTATACTATCCAAAGCAATCTACACATTTAATGCAATCCCTATCAAAATACTAACAGCATTTTCCACAGAGCTAGAATAAACAATCCTAAAATTTATATGGAACCACAAAAGATCTCAAAGAGCCAAAGCAATCTTGAAAAAGAAAGGCAAAGCTGGAGGCACCACAACTCTGGACTTCAAATTTTATTACAGAGCTATAGCAATGAAAACAGTATGGTACTAGTACAAAAACAGACACATAGATCAATAGAACATAACAGAAAGCCCAGAAATAAACCCACAACTGTATGGTGAATTAATCTTTGACAAAGCAGGAAAGACTATCCAATGAGAAAAAGAGAGTCTCTTCAACAAATGGTGTTGGGAAAACTGGATAGCTACACGCAAAAGAATGAAACTGGACCATTTTCTTATAACATACACAAAAATAAAGTCAAAATGGACTAAAGACCTAAGTGTGAGACCTAAAACCATAACACTCCTAGAGGAAGACACAGGCAGTAACTTATCTGACATGGGCTGTAGCAATATTTTTCTAGCTAGGTCTCCTGAGGCAAGGGAAATAAGAGTAATAATAAACTATTGGGACTGCATCAAAATAAAAAGCTCCTGCACAGTGAAGGAAATAATCAACAAAACTAAGGGCAATCTACAGAATGAGAGAAGATATTTGCAAGTCACATATCTAACAAAGGGTTAGTATCTGAAATATACAAAGAACTCATAAAATTCAACACCAAAAAACAAATAATCCAACTAAAAACTGGCAGAAGACATGAACACACATTTCTCCAAAGACATAGAGATGGCCAATAGACACATGAAAAGATGTTCATCATCACTTACCATCAGGGAAATGCAAATGAAAACTACAATGAGTTTAATTGTATCACCTCACATCTGTCAGAATGGCTAAAGTCAATAAGACAACAGACAACAGTTGCTGGCAAGGATACTGGGGAAAAGGAAACTTCATGCACCATTGGTGGGAATGCAAACCTGTGCAGCCACTCTGAAAAACAGTATGGATCTTCTTCAAAAAGTTAAAAATACAAATATCCTTTGATCCAGCAATCACCCTACTGGGTATTTACCCCCAAAATTACAAAAAAACACTAATTCAAAGAGATACATGCACCCTGATGTTTATAGCAGCATTATCTACAATACCCAAGATATGGAAGCAGCCCAAGTGTCCACTGATTGATGAATGGATAAAGAAGATGTGGTATAGATGTACACAATGAAATACTATTCAGCCATAAAAAATAATGAAATCTTGACATTTGCAAACAACAGAGTTAGAGAATATAATGCCAAGCAAAATAAGTCAGAGAAAGACAAATACCATATGATTTCACTCATATGTGGCATTTAAGAAACAAAACAGACAAGCAAAGTGTAAAACATAGAAAGAAATCAAGAACCAGACTCTTAATTGTAGAGAACAAACTGATGGGTACCAGAGGGGAAGGGGCTAGGGGGAAGGGTTAAAAAGGTGAGGGGATTGAGGAGTGCAATTGTGATGATGAGCACTAGGTGATGTACTGAATTGTTGAATCACAATATTGTATATCTGAAACTAATATAATATTTGTATGATAACTAACTGGAATTAAAATTAAACTTAAAAAACCTAATGTAATGTGTGTGCGCGTGCACACACACACACACACACACACACACAGGAATATACTAAACCAGAAAAGAAAGAATGAAATCTTGACATTTGAGACAACACAAATGAACCTGGAGTGCATTATGCTACATGAAATAAGCCAGAAGAAAAAGAAAAATACTGTACTTTATCACTTCTATGTAGAATCTTAAAAAAATAGCTGATTTCATAGGAACAGAGATTAGAATGGTGGTTGAGAGTGACTGGGGGGAAGCAAAACAGGGTGTATAGGTTCAGTTATAAGAATACAATAACATGAATAGAGATGTACAGTTAGAAGAATAAGTTCTGAGAATCTAATGTACAGCATGGTGACTATAGTTAAAAATATGGTATATTTGAGATTTAGGTTCTGGGAAGGTGGAAGCGTAGGAGGACGCTGGGCTCACCTCGTCCTGCTGATCACTTAGATTCCACCCACATTGGCCTAAATAACCCAGAAAACTGCCAGAAGACTAGCAGAATGGACTCTCTGGAGCCAAGCATAGAGAAGAGGCCCACGGAAGAGGGTAGGAAGGGAGGAGAGACAGCGTGTGCTACAGGGACTGGCAGAAGGGAGCTGGGGGCAGTGGAGGGGCAGCCCGCCAGGCAAGGCAGAGCCCCCGAAGTTTGGCTTGCAAAAGCGGAGGGGCTGGACTGCGTGAGTTCTGACAGCCAGAGGGACTTAACATCTGGAATGTTAGAAGTCAACAGCTCTACTCTCGGAGAGCAGGGAGGGTGACAGGATGCTGGCAGGGAGAATTGTTGAGCTCCGGACACAGAGCTCAGCTCTGCAGGGGAACAAAGGCACTGGCAAGCAACATTTCCCTCTCCCATCTCCCAACTGAAATTCCAAAGGAACCAGTTCCCGTCACCAAACTTGCTTGTACCACGCAAACGCCCAACGCTGTGCTTCTGTGGATCCATCCCTCCGACGGGCCTGCCTCCCTCCTGGTGCGGCAGGGCCCCTCCCACAGGGGACCACCTAAGGCAAAGTGAGCTAAGCCTACCCCTCCCGCCCCCGTGAGCCTTGCTGATCCACCCCGGCTAATACATCCTTGGCCAGATCCCATCGAAGCAGCGCCACAAGCCTGGCAGTGTGCAAGCAGCCCAGACAGGGGCCACACCACTTCACAGTGAGTCCTGCCCCTGGGAGAGGGGAAGATAAGGTACACACCAGACTGACTATGGCCCCAGCAGTGGGCTGGGGGCAGACAGTGGGTCTGACTGCGGCCCCACCCACCAACACAAGTTTCTCTGGACAGCACAGGGGAAGTGCCCTGCAGTTTGGAGCTACCTCAGGGACTACCCAAAATGACAAGACGGAAGAATTCTCTTCAAAAGAACTCCAGCTAACGAATTGATCAAAACCAATTTAAGCAATATAATGCAACAAGAATTTAGAATAATAGTCATAAAATTAATCGCTGGGCTTGAAAAAAGCATAGAGGACAGCAGAGAATCTATTGCTACAGGGATCAAGGGGCTAAAAAATAGTCACGAGGAATTAAAAAATACTATAAATGAGGTGCAAAATAAAATGGAGGTGGCCATAGCATGGATTGAAGAGGCAGAGGAGAGAATAGGTGAATTAGAAGATAAAATTATGCAAAAAGAGAAAGCTGAGAAAAAGAGAGATAAAAAAATCCAGGAGTATGAGGGGAGAAGTGGAGAACTAAGTAATGCAATCAAATGGAACAATATCCATATCATAGGTATTCTAGAAGAAGAAGAAGAAGAAGAAGAAGAAGAAGAAGAAGAAGAAGAAG
>NW_024412388.1:73140641-73288427 GCF_014898765.1 Herpailurus yagouaroundi
AGAAGAAGAAGAAGAAGAAGAAGAAGAAGAAGAAGAAGAAGAAGAAGAAGAGAGAAAGGGGCTGAAGGTGTACTTGAACAAATCATAGCTTAGAACTTCCTTATCTGGGGAAGGAAACAGGTATTGAAATCCAAGATGCACAGAGAGCTCCCTTCAGACGTAACTTGAATTGATCTTCTGTACGACATATCATAGTGAAACTTGCAAAATACAAGGATAAAGAAAGAATTCTGAAAGCAGCTAGGGATAAACAGGCCCTAACTTACAAAGGTAGACATATAAGGGTAGTAGCAGATGTATCTACAGAAACTTGGCAGGCCAGAAAGGAATGACAGGAAATCTTTAATGTGATGAACATAAAAAATATGCAGCCAAGATTCCTTTATCCAGCAAGTCTGTCATTTAGAATAGAAGGAGAGATAAAGGTTTTCACAAACAAACAAAAACTGAAGGAACTCATCACCACTAAACCAGCCCTACAAGAGATCCCAAGGGGGATTCTGTGAGTGAAACGTTGCAAGGACCACAAAGTACCAGAGACATCACTACAAGCATGAAAACTACACACATCACAATGACTCTAAACCCATATCTTTCTATACTAACACTGAATGTAAATAGACTAAATGCTCTAACGAAAAGACACAGCACAGGGTATCAGAATGGATAAAAAATCAAGACCCATCTATTTGCTGCCTACAAGAGACCCATTTAGACCTGATGACACCTTCAGATTGAAAGTGAAGGGATGGAGAACTATCATGCTACTGGAAGTCAAAAGAAAGCTGGAGTAGCCATACTTATATCAGACAAACTAGACTTTAAATTAAGGGCTGTAACAAGAGATACAGAAGGGAATTACATAATTATTACAGGGTCTATTCATCAGGAAGAACTAACAATTACGAATCTCTATGCACTGAATACGGGAGCCCCCAAATATATAAAACAATTAATCACAAACATAAGCAACCTTGTTGATAACAATGTGGTAACTGAAGGGGACTTTAATACCTCATTTACAACAATGGATAGATCATCTAGACACAGGATCAGTAAAGAAACAGGGCCCTGAATGATACATTGAATCAGATGGACTTGACAGATATATTTAGAACTCTGCATCCCAAAGCAACAGAATATACTTTCTTCTCCAGTGCACATGGAACATTCTCCAAGATAGATCACATACTGGGTCACAAAACAGCCCTTAATAAGTATAAAAGAACTGAGATCATACCATGCACACTTTCAGACCACAATGCTATGAAACTTGAAATCAACCACAGGAAAAATCTGGAAAACCTCCAAAAGCATGGAGGTTAAAGAACACCCTACTAAAGAATCAATGGGTCAACCAGGCAATTAGGGAAGAAATTAAAAAATATATGGAAACAAATGAAAATGAAAATAAAGCAATCCAAATGCTTTGGGATGCAGTGAAGGCAGTCCTGAGAGGAAAATACACTGCAATCCAGGCCTATCTCCAGAAACAAGAAAAATCCCAAATACAAAATCTAATAGCACACCTAAGGGAAATAGAAGCAGAACAGCAAAGACACCCCAAACCCGGCAGAAGAAGAGAAATAATAAAGATCAGAGCAGAAATAAACAATATAGAATCTAAAAACACTGTAGAGCAGATCAATGAAACCAAGAGTTGGTTTTTTGAAAAAATAAACAAAATTGGTAAACCTCTAGCCACGCTTCTCAAAAAGAAAAGGGAAATGACCCAAATAGATAATATCATGAATGAAAATGGAATTATTACAACCAATCCCTCAGAAATACAAGCAATTATCAGGGAATACTATGAAAAATTATATGCCGACAAACTGGACAACCTGGAAGAAGTGGACAAATTCCTAAGCACCCACACACTTCCAAAATTCAAACAGAAAAAAACAGAAAACTTGAACGGACCCATAACCAGTGCAGAAATGGAATCAGTTATCAAAAATCTCCCAAAAAATAAGAGTCAAGGACCAGATGGCTTCCCTGGGGAATTCTACCAGCCATTTAAAGCAGAGAGAATACCTATCCTTCTCTAGCTGTTCCAAAAAACAGAAAGGGAAGAAAAACTTCCAGACTCATTCTATGAAGCCAGCATTACTTTGATTCCAAAACCAGACAGAGACCCAGCAAAAAAAGAGAACTACAGGCCAATATCTCTGATGAATATGGATGCAAAAATTCTCAACAAAATACTAGCAAATCGAATTGAACAGCATATAAAAAGAATTATTCACCATGATCAAGTGGGATTCATTCCTGGGCTGCAGGGCTGGTTCAACATTTGCAAATCAATCAATGTGATACATCACATTAATAAAATAAAAGAACCATATGATCCCGTCAATCGATGCAGAAAAAGCATTTGACAAAATTCAGCATCCTTTCTTAATAAAAACCCTTGAGAAAGTCAGGAGAGAAGGAACATACCTAAACATTATCAAAGGCATTTATGAAAAGCCCACAGATAATATCATCTTCAATGAGGAAAAACTGAGAGCTTTCCCCCTGAGATCAGGAACACAACAGGGATGTCCTCTGTCACTGCTGTTGTTTAACATAGTGTTGGAAGTTCTGTGGGGCACCTGGGTGGCTCAGTTGGTTGAGCATCTGACTTCGGCTCAGGTCATGATCCTGCAGTCTGTGAGTTCAAGCCCTGCGTCAGGCTCTGTGCTGACAGCTCAGAGCCTGGAGCCTGCTTCGGATTCTGTGTCTCCCTCTCTCTCTGCCCCTCCCCCACTCATGCTCTGTCTCTCTCTCTGTCAAAAATAAACAAACATCAAAAAAAATTAAAAACAAAAAACAGCGTTGGAAGTTCTAGCATCAGCAATCAGACAACAAAAGGAAATTAAAGCCATCAAAATTGGCAAAGATGAAGTCAAGCTTTCACTTTTTGCACATAACATGGTATTATACATGGAAAACCCAATAGACTCCACCAAAAGTCTCCTAGAACTGATACATGAAGTTAGCAAAGTCACAGGATACAAAATTAACGTACAGAAATCAGTTGCATTCTTATACACTAATAGTGAAGCAAGAGAAAGACAAATAAAGAAACTGATCCCATTCACAATTGCACCAAGAAGCATAAAATACCTAGGAATAAACCTAACCAAAGATGTAAAAGATCTGTATGCTGAAAACTATAGAAAGCTGATGAAGGAAATTGAAGAAGATACAAAGGAATGGAAAAACATTCCATGCTCATGGATTGGAAGAATAAATATTGCTAAAATGTCAATACTACCCAAAGCAATCTACACATTCAATGCAATCCCAATCAAAATCGCACCAGCATTCTTCTCGAAGGTAGAAAAAGCAATCCTAAAATTTATATGGAACACAAAAGACCCCGAATAGCCAAAGTAATTTTGAAGAAGACCAAAGCGGGAGGCATCACAATCCCAGACTTTAGCCTCTACTACAAAGCTGTAATCATCAAGACAGCATGGTATTGGCACAAAAACAGACACATAGACCAATGGAATAGAATAGAGACTCCAGAATTGGACCCACAAAAGTATGGCCAACTAATCTTTGACAAAGCAGGAAAGAATATCCAATGGAAAATAGTCTCTTTAACAAATGGTGCTGGGAGAACTGGACAGCAACATGCAGAAGAATGAAACTAGACCACTGTCTCACACCACTCACAAAAAATAAACTCAAAATGGATGAAGGACCTGAATGTGAGGCAGGAAACCATCAAAACCCTAGAGGAGAAAGCATGAAAAGACCTCTCTGACCTCAGCTGCAGCAATTTCTTACTTGACACATCTCTAAAGGCAAGGTAATAAAAGCAAAAACAAACTATTGGGACCTCATGAAGATAAAAAGCTTCTGCACTGAAAAGAAACAATCAACGAAACTAAAAGGCAACTGACGGAATGGGAAAAGATATTTGCAAATGACATATCTGACAAAGGGCTAGTATCCAAAATCTATAAAGAACTCACCAAACTCCACACCCAAAAAACAAATAATCCAGTGAAGAAATGGGCAGAAGACATGAATAGACACTTTTCTAAAGAAGATATCCAGATGGCCAACAGACACATGAGAAGATGCTCAATATCATTCCTCATCAGGGAAATACAAATCAAAACCACACTGAGATATCACCTCATGCCAGTCAGAGTGGCTAAAATAAACAAATCAGGAGACTATAGATGCTGGCGAGGATGTGGAGAAACGGGAACCCTCTTGCACTGTTGGTAGGAATGCAAACTGGTGCAGCCACTCTGGAAAACAGTGTGGAGGTTCCTCGAAAAATTAAAAATAGATTTACCCTATGACCCAGAAATAGCACTGCTAGGAATTTACCCAAAGGATACAGGAGTGCTGATGCTTAGGGCACTTGTACCCCAATGTTTACAGCAGCACTTTCAACAATAGCCAAATTATGGAAAGAGCCTAAATGTCCATCAACTGATGAATGGATAAAGAAGTTGTGGTTTATATACACAATGGAATACTGCTTGGCAATGAGAAAGAATGAAATATGGCCCTTTGTAGCAACGTGGATGGAACTGGAGAGTGTGATGCTAAGTGAAATAAGCCATACAGAGAAAGACAGATACCATATGGTTTCACTCTTATGTGGATCCTGAGAAACTTAACAGAAGACCATGGGGGAGGGGAGAGGAAAAAAAAAGTTACAGAGAGGGAAGGAGGCAAACCATAAGAGACTCTTAAAAACTGAGAATAAACTGAGGGTTGATGGAGGATGGGAGGGAGGGGAGGTTGGGTGATGGGCATTGAGGAGGGCACCTGTTGGGATGAGCACTGGGTGTTGTATGGAAACCAATCTGACAATAAACTTCATATTTAAAAAAATGAAAAAGAAACAAACAAATATGGTATATTTGAAAGTTGCTGAGAGTAGATCTTAAGCATTTTCACCAGAAAGAAATTAAAGAGTTAACTATGGAAGGTGATGGATATGCTGATTATATTCATCTTGGTAATCATTTCACAATGTATTCTACATATCAAATCATTACATTATAAACTTTAAGTATATACAATCATTTTTAATCTAAGGAAGAAGAGATTCACATAAGTGAATATTTCACTGTTTTGGCCAGTAGGATGTTCAGACTCAAATTTACAATACAGTTCCAATAAAAAGTATTGGACTTTGTGGCTATATTTTGGGAAGATGGTTTTTCAATCTCAGCTGAGTTCTTAATACAGCTCAGGAATTATTTTATAAGTCTCTAGTTACTTCCCCACTTACTCTTCACAAATCTACTCAAGCACCCTCTTTCTGGATGCACCCAGTCCTCTTAGTCTTGGGATTGTCTCATATTTATAAAGAAAACAGAATCTATCCTATTTGATCTCTTTCAACGTCTTTCTCCTTTTGAAACAAATCCCTACACTTGTGCTATGCATAATACATTTATTCTTGTTCTTCCTTGCTTTTTAGAGAAATGTGCAACATTCAAGTTTTATAGTGATTGGTTCTCACCCAGTACTAAATATTTTTTAATTTCCAAAGTGATTTTTTCCTTTTCTCTGTGCTTTTAAGGTACCAAAGTTTATCTTACTGCCTTTAAATTGTTAATTTAAAACCGATTGCACTGTAGATAGAGAATGTAGCCTTCGGGGTGAATGTCCAGGTGTAGTATTTTCAAACCTTGTTTCATACATTCTCCCTAAATGATTTCATCTGTTAACAGCTGCTTCATCTAATACCACCATGTGGATGACAACAAATAATTATCTCTAGTCCTATTCTCTTCTGAGTTTCAGGTCTATAGTTTTCTATACACTTATGAGACTAATTTCCTATATGTCCAACAGGCTCTGCAGTCCTAACAATCTCAAAACCAAAGCATTATCTCTACCCCTCTGAATATCTTCCTCCTTCTCCCTTTTTACTATTTTTAGACTGGTAATCCCAGGGGCACCTGGGTGGCCTAGTCAGTTAAGCGTCTGGCTTTGGCTTAGGTCATGATCTCACTGTTCGTGGGTTCAAGCCCTGTGTTGGGCTCTGTGCTGACAGCCCAGAGCCTGGAGCCTGCTTCGGATTCTCTGTCTCCCTCTCTCTCTGCCCCTCCTCCACTTGTGCTCTGTCCCTCTCTCAAAAATAAATAAACATTAAAAAAAAATTTTTTTAGAATGGTGATCCCACTTTCTACCCAACTTTTCAAGCAACAAACAGTAAAATTGTCTCTTACTGCTCTCTTACACAAACTAAATGAACAGAACTGAGTGGTTCAAGTGCTGTGAATTGTATATCCCAATTATTTCTGGAAGCCATCCTCTCTTCTCTATTTTAACAGGCTCTCATTATTTATAGCCTGGTCTTGCCTTACTTATCCTCCTAAATAGCCTCCAATTAGTCTTCTCACCTCTCCTTTCTTTCTTTTTTACCTTTGTGCTCCTGCTACCATGCACCTGTTGAAAACACAAGTCTGATGATTTCATTCCCCTTGCTTAAAAATCTTTGATCATTGCCTATAGTATAAAGTCTAAATTTAGCACTACATATAAAACCCCTTATCTGAGAAAAGTCATGTACTATACAGGTAGAAACTTTTGAGTCTTGATACAATATTAAACATACTATTGTAAATTCTTAGATCTGCAATTCTATCAAAAGCCTAATGTTGAGAGGGATTTGGATAAAAGTGTTGCCTCATATAACTGCCTATACATTATATTCTTATGTTTAAAAAAGTATGATCTTTAGATTAAGCCCCTTTCCCAAAAACACCTTGACCAATTATGAGAATACAGGTTACATCTTTGGCTCAATGAAAACATTTAACACAGCTGAGCAGGAGGAATGGGTACAGTCTGACAAGGTTAGAGCTCAGGACTTTGTATTAGTAGTGCAAAAATCAAGACAATGAGACAATGTTTTGAATGATGATTGCAAATCATTAAATCTCTAAGGCAACAGAAAAAGAAAAGAAACATCTTTGGAAGACCAAGTAATAAGTAAAACCATGGCCCATGCATCCATCCTTTAACCTAGCTTTAGGAAAAAGAAGAAAATGATCCCAAACCATACTGATTATAAGGCAGTGACACAGTCCTTCTTAGCATGCAAACTATCTGTAACTGTTACAATAGAACAACCCATATTCAAAGGCACCTGGTGGCTCGGTAAGCTAAGTGTCCAGCTTCAGCTCCATTATGAGCTCATGGTTCGTGAATTCAAGCCTCACATCGAACTCTGTGTTGATGGCTCAGAGTCTGGAGCCTGCTTCAGATTCTGTGTGTGCATCTCTCTCTCTCTCTGCCTCTCCCTGCTACCACTCTGTGTGTGTCTCTCTCAAAATGAACATTAAAAAAAATTTTTTTAAAAAGAACAACCCATGTTCATAATAAATCATCTTTAAGGCTAGTAAAAGATAAATTAGGTCTGTATCCTCAGTATGAGAAGACAAGTAAATAGAATTCATTCCAGGCAGGTTTTCATGAAAAATTATTAAAAGCAAACAGGCTCATAAAATATATAAAGTTATATTAATGTGTTAAATACTATTTTAATTATTCGTTAATAATTACTTCAATTACTCAAAACAATTTCTTTCTTTCCAGAATGGTGACGTCAATATATTACTGTATTTTACCTCCTACTATATCCCTATTAATAAAACTAGGTACAATGTAGATTTTTAGATTTTTGAACTACCAATATGCAATGTATTTTTAAATTAGACAATAAGTAGTAATAGGCATTGACTGAAGAAATCAACCAACCCTGAAAGACAGCTGCAGGGTAAGAAGTAGATTTTATGGTTTACAAAGAGAGGGAGAAAGCATCAGTAGAATGCTATTTCTAGAAATTCTGCCTGCTACTCTGACACTGAGGGGATTTTATTGCTCTGATTTATTTATTCTGAAGCCAAATTCATTTTTTCAGCTTTATTGCTGCATCTATGACTCTGAATTAGGTGTGTATGTGTATGTATAGGTGTATATATATATTTTTGGCTTATATTTCTGAATATATGTATTTTTGGCTTATATTTCTGAATTAGAGTGAACTTCAGAAGTTATCTCCATGTGGTATATATCTTTGACTCATAAAATGATTTTTAAATTTTTTTTAATGTTTATTCATTTTTTGAGAGACAGAGATGAGTGGGGGAAGGGCAGAGAGAGAGAGGGAGACACAGAATCCGAAGCAAGTTCCAGGCTCTGAACTGACAGCACAGAGCCTGACATGGGGCTTGAACTCACAGAACATGAGATCGTGACCTGAGCTGAAGTCGGACACTTAAACGACTGAGCCACCCAGGCACCCCAACTCATAAAATGATTTTTAAAAAACTGAAATGTTTCATCTAAGAACCTTGTGTTCTATGTGAACTTGCAGGAAAAAAAAAAAAGACACTCCAGATCAAGCATTCAGCCAAAGTCAAAATTTCAAAGAATAAACAAGTAAATTTGATATATGTACTACAGACTTAATTGTATTTATTCTAGAATATGAGATCCAAATGATAATGCATATAACAAAAATTGGAAGCATTTTGTATTAAAAATTCAGTGGAGCTTATCCTGAAATTTGATTTTAAACCCTAAGTATGTGTTATTATAGTTATTGTTCAGAATAAATAAATCAGCTGTGATCTAATAAGGACTATAATGTGGTTAATACTTTTCTAGTTCCTTGGGATCACTGTTGCATACTTTCTGACATAGGAGAAAAAAAATTAATATAAACTATTTACAAAGATATAAACTTTAAGGAGAATCTTTCTTAAGCCTATTATATAAAAACATGCTTTACAAGCAAGTTTAATTTTTTTCAACCTTTATTTCAAATTTGTTATCTTCCAACCAACATTTTACCTCTGGTCCTGGAGGGCCACATGGTCCTTGGGGTCCTGGGTCACCCATTTGGCCCTAAAATGGGGGTGAGAGTCAGCGTATAAGCATTAACCTAATAAATACAAGTTAAAATGGAGACAGACATATGGTAAGCAAACAAATCAATGTATTATGCCACACAAAATTATAATGGCTTTTTAGCAAACAGCACTCAATATATTATGTCAAACAAGGTTGTAACTACCATTCAGAAAGACTTAATTTGTAACCATCATCTCTGTGGAAAACTTACTTTTAAAACGTGTATGGATGTAATATATATTTACTCCTAAGTGCTGGAGATACAAACAAATTACTGAGTTAAGCACTCAAGTCAAGAAGAAAAGTGTGTGTGTGCGTGTGTGTGTGTGTGTGTGTGTGTGTGTGTGTGTGTTATCCAGAGATAATAAAGTTTGACTCACCAAGGTAGAGGACTCTAGATGAGGAGTTACTTTTATAAATAACCAGAGTCCTGGGACTATCCCTGAAAATTCCTCTTTCCGTTGATACTACAAGGGGCCCGATTTAGCAATCAAGAATTATGTGGATTTAAGTCCTTGTTGCTTAATCTCTATTAGCCTCAGTTTCCTCACTAATAAAATAGGAAAATAATGCTAACAGTATTAACATTGTTACAGAGTCATTGTGAGGATTAGAGACAATACATGCAAGGTTCCTAGCACAGTGCCTGGCACACAGAAAGTACTCACTAAATGTTAACCAATTCTATAACCATTAATTATTCCCTTCATATCCTCTATCCTTTCCTGGATGATACCTATAATTCCTAGATTGTTTGATCATTATATTAAAATGCTGAGGATTTCTTTTCAATATCTCTGAAGCCATTTTCTGACTTCATTTTCTGACTTCATTTTCTGACTTTCATTTGGATTAACGAAGTGAAATCAGGGCCAGAGAGAAGATTCAGAGGAGAGACAAGTGGTCATAAAGCCTGAAAGGGCTGGCAATATTCTCAAGAGATTGAAGTATAGAACAGGGGGGGACCAGTAGTCTAATACCCTTGTTTTCATAAGAGAAACTGTTGAGTTCATTATTTCTGTCACATTAAATTTCTACTCAAGTTTCAGATTTGGCTTAATAGGCCTCAGATTACATAGAAATACAAGATATAGTATGCATTTATTCACATCTCAAGAAGTAAAGCACTGTTTTCCATAAGCACTAAATTCATTCTCATACATTGCTTAGATATCTGAGTTTCAGGACATAAAACAGTACACAATGAAACTACTGCAATCAAATTTAGAGAAAATTAATAGTATTACATAAAACTTCATTTAAGTTCTCCTAAGTAAACAAAATCATCATCCGTCATAATCAATATCTAGAGGAGGCTTACATTATTAAAATGGCAAGTACCTCTCTTAAAGAGATAAAGATAGAGCTCTCACTGGAGACCTCTGGTGGCAAAAAGCAAACCAGAAGCTAAATTTACAAGCTGTGAAGGAAAAATACCTACTAGGTCTTTGTTTTCAGAAACACTAATCGACAACCAGATACTTAAAAACACACATTTTGGAATAATTTCGTTCATTCTTCAGAATGAATCTTCACTTTGAAAAACTTCAGCTGGAAGTTTCCTCAAATGTCAAGTCTCTTTTATAAAAACTGAGCTTTCAAGTAAGTTTTAGACAAGGGAGTAATGATTACATACACCTCTATAATTGACAGCAACTTCTAGTTAAATGTGTGGAAAGAACATAATAATTGTCTTTGTTTTTTTTTTAATTTAACATTTATTTATTTTTGACAGAGAGAGACAGAGCATGAATGGGGGAGAAACAGAGAGAGAGGGAGACACAGAATCCAAAGCGGCTCCAAGCTGTGAGCTGTCAGCACAGAGCCTGAAGTGAGCCTCAAACCCACGAACTCTGAGATCAAGACCTGAGCTGAAGTCAGACACTAAACCGACTGAGCCACCTAGGTACCCCAATAATGTCTTTGTTCTAAGGAAAGAATATTTCTTAATTTCTGATTGGTAGTTTTCTCTAGTTTTTAAATGCTTGTAGAGCAAAAGCTTCCTTATTGCAAAATGTAAAAAGCCTTCCAAATCAGGACATTCCTTCTTTTAGCTTGTAAATACTCTTTCACGTTACAACTTAGATTCATTTGGGGAAAAAAAAAGTCACTGATGTCATCATCTTAGATAATAGACTACCCAAAGTAGGAGATATAAAATAAGAAAGACATCCTTATGACTATGGCATTCTTTTCATGCTAGTAAACAAATGATTTAGATAGGCACTAACTTGTATAGTTTCTTTTTAATAGATTGAGCGCAAGCAATTTTTCATCCAACATCTGTCTCCTTCCATAACTGGGAAAAGTTTCCAGGTCAAACCTCTACAAGTTTTGTCCACTCATAAGATATAAACAAGTAATAAATAAAGTTAGAAACTAAAGATTCTCACAAATATTAATTCTTAAGTTTTTATCCTATCTTCGGTCTGATATACCACTTTTTTCAAAGAGTTGATAAAACAAAAAAATGGTCAAGTATCTCCTACCAAAGTCCCTGCCGACATTAAAAAATGTGGTTGTTTTTTTTTTTTACCAGAATAATTAGAAAGGTACAAAATGAACAAGCAAAAAGCCTCATTCTTATCATCTTATGCTCCCTGAATCACTGCCCTAAAACACACATTAGAGTTGGTTCTGGTGATTTAGTCCAGGAAAAAAAAATTAAGGGTTTTAAGACCATGTGTTAAAGATGAGACAGGTTCTCTGCCTTTTCTGTAGCTGAGACTAAAGAAATACTGGCAAACACTATCCCTGAGAGAGGCAACTAAAGAGTCACAGATTTGCAAGGAACCTTAAATATGATATAGTCTCTCAGTTTAAACAAGAAATTGGATATCACAGTGGTTAAATGCCCTGGGTGATAGCAAGTCAGGGCTGGGACTAAAATCTAAGTCTCTGTTTCTCAGACCAGTATATCCCTCCCTGCCCAGCAATAAACATGTTATCAATACAAACTGTGTCAAAAAGTAAGGGGAGGGGGAGACATTAAAAAGGTTTACTCTGTGTAAGTATGTGAAGCATAACAGAATATTGGTATCATTTATTGCTTAGTATTGTCCTTAGAAAATGTCTTGTACCAGCTCCTTTTATTATTATCAGAAGTCAGAAAACCCTCACACAATGAACAATGAAAATACAAGAAGTTAGGGTCTTACTTTGCCAACCATTGCAGATACGGTAAGTACCTGTTACGTGGTTTAGAATCATCCTTGAGTAAAGGCTTTTTGCCAGCTTCATGACCTACTCTCATGTCCCTTATTTATGCACTTTGTAACTTCTAATATTCAACTGCTGAGCACAAGTCTGGGTACATGACTGACCAGGTATACCCTGAGTCTGAGGCAAAAAACTAAGAAGAACAAAGCTTACCATTACACAAACAAACAGATGCTGAAAACGGTTCTGTGGAATAAATAATTCCTGAGAGATGTACATGAAATGCTTGCACTGTTAGAAGCCAGACAAAATGGGGTATATAAAGTACTGTAACTTAAAGCTGCTTGCATCTGACAAAAAAACAAACAAGCCTGACATAGGAGGGTAGAGTTAGAGGGAACACGAAGATTTGCTCAGGAAAACAATAATCTTTTTTAAAATGTACATTTTAATGTTTTTTAATAAATTATAATTTTCCGTCTAACTTTCCCTATCTACAATCACCTTCACCTTCATAGAGTTGTAAACAATATTAAAATCCTAAAACAATCTTAAAATGTTAAATTCTCAGACAGTATGGCACAGTGGCTAAGTGCATGAGCTCTGACATAGGTGATTACCTGGGTTTTCCCAGGTGGCCACCAACTAACTACGAAAACTTGGGCAAGCTGTTCAACTTTATGTCTCAGTTCCCCTAATCTGTAAAATAAGAATAATAACAGTACCAACTTTATATGATTTATGTAAAGATTAAATTAGAGGCATAGACTTTCGAATAGTGACTGGAACTTCGTAAACACTCAGTAAATCTTAAATATAATAACTTTTATGACTTTTAATATATAGAGACATACTTTTAACTCATGTTTTAACCATTATTTAAATGATTTTAATTACTCAGTAATTTTAGTTGTATACTTTGTTGGGTTTTGTGTTAACTACAGTACAAGGTATCCTTTCTTTTCAACTAATTGATGCCCAAAGATTAAAAAAAAAGACAAAGAACTAAAATATTTTTGCTCACAGAGTGTGACATGCTATCTTTTCTTCACAATACTTTTTTTTTTAATGAAATACATTGGAATGAAAGATATTTGGAAAAATTAAAATAGTATTTAAGGTGTTTTATATTTTCTGTTTTAAAAATTCCATGTTTACTTGAAATACTATCCATGATAGATCAACCAAGATCTTTAGGGCTCTCAGAAATTTGGCTTGGCCTAGGATGGGGGGCGGGGGCAGGAGGATGAGGTCCAATACTCTGTGGAATGTGAGCTGAAAACTTCAAGGATTAGCTGTACCCTAAAAACTGAAGAGAAAACAATGCCAGCCTGGTAGGCTTATATCTTACTTCTTATATTCCACTAATATCAACAATTGTCAAGACTCCTGCCATGCTGTGCACTTTGTGAATCATAAAGAACAAAGCAAAAGTTCAAACCTACTGAAGGTCCTGGCTTTCCTCTCATCCCTGGTGGTCCTGGAACACCAACAGCACCCTAAAAGAAGAGAATATTAGAGGAAAGATAGAAACTCTTACACCAAAAAAGGCAGATGTGCCTCTATTTACGAATTACTTAAAAAATTCATGGAATTAATCCAAGAAAACTGAGAAACAAGACATGTAAAACCATATTGATACCATATCCTAATAAACTACATGGTTAAAATAATGATTATTCCTTTCTTTTCAAATAACTTATAGTTTTTCATGGACTTTTCTTTGTATTTCTATAAACTTAATGGTAAAAAAAAGTTACCTTGTCTCCAGGATACCCTGGTTCTCCTGGCTCTCCTGCAATGCCTTGCTCACCCTAGAGGGGACAATTTTATACAAAGACATTTAAGCAACACAAACATGGCAATATTATATGAAAGTACAAATGTTTATGGAAGAACAGCTTCTTTATTTTTCCTACTTCTGAGAAAAATTGTATAACTGACAGTACAGATTGGATCCCATATGTAAAAACAAAATATTTTATAAGTTGTGTTGACTGAAAAGAAAAAAAATAAATGTGATAAGAAATTAACTCTATGATAATGTAAATATTTAAATCACCTTATCACCTTTGATTCCAGGTAGGCCCTTATTCCCGGAAAGACCCTGAAAAAAAGAGGAGATGTTTTGTGACATTGTAGAGAAATTAAAGGGAGATATCCATTATGTAGATACAGACATACCACAGGGCCAGGAATTCCAGAAGGTCCAAATGGTCCAATAGGGCCAACACTGCCCTGAAATGCAATAAGACAGAAAGGCATCATTAAGCATACACTAGGATTAGAAAGAGAATAATGTAAACTTGATTAATTAACCCAGAACAGTTCGTCTCACTAAGTTCCTACATGTGCCTCGTTCTTCCACAATTTCTTTTTCTCTCCACGTGTATAAATCATACCAATCTTTGAAACCTCAGTGAGGTCATCCTACTCCCGGAAGCCTATTCATACTGGTCAAGTCCACAAGGATCCTCCCTTTCCTTTAGCCCCTAAAATGCTTAACTGTCCATAACATTCATCTTGAAATATTTCTCAAACTAGTTAAAATCTTGAAGATAAGGGAAATATTTTAGTGCCATGTTCTCGGGATGTATTTGATAAATACTTCATTTGATCATCTTATATTTTTATTTCACCCATTTATTCAGGAAATACTTTTTGGGCAGTTACTATGTTCCAGGCATTCTAATGATTTTATTTCATGATCTGAAATTTGCAGAATGATAAAATGCCATAATCTCAGGGATAAGCTGAGTACTGAACGAGACTACTCTTCTGGGCTTCTCTCATTCATTCATCATTTAACATTTGTTGGGCATAACATGTACACAGACACTGTAGAAGTGTTGAGGAAACAGATGAAAGAGACATGGTCAGCAATGCCAAGGTTCTCAGTTTAGTGCTCCAATGCAAGATCTCTCAAAAACATAACTACCACTATCATCTCCTGTAGGTAAGAGCCTTAGGAAAACTCCTCAAATGCTTCATCTTAGAAGACAAAGGACAGTAGCCACAATAAGGGTATTTGAAAGTAAAATTTGAAAAAAATGGCTTGGGGATCACTTACAAGTTTTGTGTCAATGACACCTTCATTTTCCTTCTTTCTCTTACTACCTCCCTGTGCCTGGCTTCAAAGAACAAGTTGCTTTAAACCTCCCTTTTATGGTTCCCAAATGCTAAGAAACTCTTTTTTTTTTTTTTTTCAACGTTTATTTATTTTTGGGACAGAGAGAGACAGAGCATGAACGGGGGAGGCGCAGAGAGAGAGGGAGACACAGAATCAGAAACAGGCTCCAGGCTCTGAGCCATCAGCCCAGAGCCCGACGCGGGGCTCGAACCCACGTACCGCGAGATCGTGACCTGGCTGAAGTCGGACGCTTAACCGACTGCGCCACCCAGGCGCCCCTAGAAACTCTTAAAGGTATATGTATCACAGTGCTAAAAAATGTTGCTCCTTTTAGTTATAATTCAAATTTCTCAGGAAAGCATCCCAGACCCTCACTACCAGGTTTCCACCACCTCTCCTAGTTTTCTCTATTTCCATTTGTCCTTACTCCTCCTTTACGTCTCCCTCCTCCAAATCCTACATTCTAACCACAATGGACTGTTTTCCATTGTCTGAACGTGCTCTCTGCTCTCTCTTTTCACATGCTCCAAGCCTTTGAAGATACAGTGACCAATACTGAAATGGCCTTCTACTGCACTTCACTAGTGAACCAGCAATATACTGCACTATATACTTCCCACCCCCCCGCCCCGTCTCTCTAGTCTGAGCATTCTATGGAAGCAGAAGCACGTTTTATTGATTTTTTTATTTTCCAGTTCCAACATATAACTGACACACAACAGATGTGAAATAAAGTGTGGGATGAATACTGAAGGACCTGTCAGAATAGCCAGAATAAAAAAGAAATAACAAGTGCTGGAGGGGATGTAGAGAAAAAGGAACGCTTGTGCACAGTGGCAGAAACGCAAATGGGTACAGCCACCGTGGAAAAGAGTATGGAGGTTCCTCAAAAAATTGAAAGTAGAATTACCCTATGATCCAGAATTCTACTACTGGTATTTATCCAAAGAAAAGGAAAACACTAATATATGCACCCTATGATTATTGCAGCATTACTTACAAGAGCCAAAATATGGAAGCAACCCAAGTGTCCATCCATAGATGGACATAGATGTCCACATATTATATATATTAAATGTGTAATATATATATTATATATTATACATATAAAAATACATATTATACGTATAATATATATAATATATATATATATATATATATATATATATATATATATGTAATGGAATATTACTCAGCCACTAGAAAGACTGAGATCTTGCTACTTGTAACACCCATGGATGGACCTTTTACCCTAGGGTAAAATCCTAAGTAAAATAAAGAAAGTCAAATGCCATATGATTTCACTCATACATGGGATTTAAAAAACAAAACAAATGAACACAGAAAAAAAAGAGACAAACAAAAAACAGACTCATAAATACAGATAATAAACTGGTGGTTGCTAGAGGGGAGGTGGGTGGGGGGGATGGCTGAAATAGATAAAAGGGATTAAGAGTACATTTATGATGAGCACTGAATAATGTATAGAATTGTTGAATCACTATATTGTACACTTGAAACTAATATAACACTCTATGTCAATTATACTTGAGTAAAAAAAAAAACTAAAACAGTGATTCTAGAGCTCTATCTCCCAACATCAAAGAGCATTTCTAATAGTCTACATTTATAGAATACAAATTTCAGAATGGAAAATATGACATCTTTACTTCTAAGTGACTCCGAAAGTCTGTGAAATAGAACTAAGATAAATTATTTCCAACATGTTTAATCCTGAAATATATGAGACTGTGAGAAGTAAGGAGTAATACTTTCCAACTTAATAAACAGATATGCAATATTAATACATCCCTGACAAATTCTGTCAGTAGGAACAATTGTTCTTATAATTACAGTGGCTAGTTTATGCAAAGTTCATAGCTTTAAAAATTATGAGAGTTTCAAAAAATACAATAAACATTTCTGTTTGGAAATTATGCAGCAATAATCTATGCAGGTATGGAAAAATATAAGCAAATAAACAAATACTTCTTTTTCATCCTGCTGTTTTTTTCTTTTTTTTTTTTTAATTTTTTTTTTCAACGTTTATTTATTTTTGGGACAGAGAGAGACAGAGCATGAACGGGGGAGGGGCAGAGAGAGAGGGAGACACAGAATCAGAAACAGGCTCCAGGCTCTGAGCCATCAGCCCAGAGCCCGACGCAGGGCTCGAACCCACGGACCGCGAGATCATGACCTGGCTGAAGTCGGACGCTTAACCGACTGCGCCACCCAGGCGCCCCTGATCCTGCTGTTTTTTTCTATAGGCAATAATATTATTAACTTTGTTTCAGTAAATATATCACTGTGTGGAGTCTAGTATCTTCAGATGCATGTACTTTGTATGCATAATCTACTATTTTACTTTTTAGTGACTCTAAAAGAGAAATCACAAAATAGTAAGTGTTGAAAAATATCAAGGTACATACATGTTATAAAAGATTTAGCAAAATAGAGCATTAAAAAGTAAAATGGTATGGATGTAGAAACCTCCAAGAGACATCTAACATTTTGTGGTATGTTACAAGCTGTGTGGAAAATCCTAGTCCTGAAAAACGATGGCTTTCTGAAAGCGACCCATGACAGGCTAAGAGCAGTTTTCAGTTCCACAAGGAAAATCTGAAGGCCTTCAGCACTCTCTCCCTACCATACTCCTTTTCCATGAGAAGACGGAGCAGACAGGAGAAATACTTCCACGTATGGCAGCTTAGCTGTCTGGGATATAGCACCACAGGGAGAAGAGCCTCCCACAGAGCCAGAAATAATAAAGAACTTTCGAGTCAAAGTGAGTCAAAGAAAGAGAGCTTAAGGATAGGCTCTTCAAATAAAACCAGCAGCCTCTAGCCAATTAGAGCTCATATGAGTGAGCACAGTGTAGGGAAGACTGTGTAACCACACCCACCCACCCACACAGGTTAAGAAAGCAAATGACAATGACAACCAGTTGCATGGAAAAAAAATCACTTAGAGAAAGCTATATTATCTCTTGTCGGAAACTATACTTCCTGTATGAAAACAAGCAGATGTAGGCTTGCAGATAAACTGGGTGAGCAAACTGTTTATTCTGAAATATAAAGGTTCTGTATCATATTTCCCAATTATCTCCAAAACCTCAGCTCCTTCCATTCCGCTCCTATCCCCCCATACTTCTTAGGCTGCAATCCCCCAACTCCTCTTTGCATTTCCCAAACATTGCATTTTTTCCACTTCTTTTGTGCATTTAAGGATTCTTCTGCCTAAAGAGCCCTTTTCCTGTTTCTACTCCATTCCACTCATGCACAAATTTCAAGATACGGTTAAAACACATCTCTTTTGCGAAGACTCCTCTCCCAAGATAACATAAATTGCTCCTTTCTCACTGGTTTTTAGTCCATGATGGCAGTGATCACATTATATGACATTGCTTATTTTTCCTTCTATTCCACTATATTATAATGTTGCTAAAAATGGAAATCTTGTTTGTAGTTTTAGGCCTAGGAAAAGTCTAGTTCAGCATTTGATACATAGTAGATGCTCACATTATGTGGATTAAAAAATTTAATAAATATAAAATGGAGGTAGAAATACCTGCTTTATCTACTTTATATCTCATTGAAGAACAAATGAGATATGTGTGTGAAAAGTATAAAGTACTATCCATATCAATGTAGAGATGAGGATTACAAAGATGACTGTTAGTATCATCAGCCAGTTTCTCTTCTCTAGGATCTCTTCCCATCTACCAGAGGGTAAATTGAGAAAGAGAAAGGACAAAACAAAAACAAAAACAGAAACACACAGTTATTTTTACTAAGCCCTATTATGTGTTAGAACTGTGCTAAGTCCTGGAACTGAAAAATGAGTAAGAGTTCAGTGTTAGATGCAAAAGGAGAGGAAAGTGTTTCCGGTAGACAAACAAGTGCAAAGGCCATATCATAGGAAGGCTGCATGGCATCTGAGAATAAACAATTTTGCTAGTGTACAAAGTATGTTCTCAGGGTGCAGATGAGAACCAAGATAGTCTGGACATGCTAAGAAGTTTGGTCTTAAACTTCAGCAAAATAGCACAAGCATGTGAGCTAACCAACTGATAGGTTAAATGAAGAATGCAGAAAGAGTATCTTTGGAATCCAACTCCCTTCCCCAACTTCCTTTCTCTCCCCATTGGGAAGGCCACTGACTACCACCTAGGGGTTTGATCCTATTCTAAGTTCTGAGGAATAAAAATTAGTCCTTTGGATTTCACCTTCACATAGAGCTTCTCATGAAGCCTAAAGAAAACTCTTAAGATAAATGGCATTCATTTTAAGGTGATATAAGTCTTAAGGAGGCAGTGTAGCACATGGGTAGGATTTTGGACTCTGGATTTGGATCACCTGGCTTCAAATCTAGGCCTAACACTCAGAACCTGAGTAGTCTTGGCTTGTTCTGAGAATTAAATGACCTAACATTAAGACTAGCACATGGCAAATACTAAATAAAAGTGAGATATTATTGCTGATTTTATTATTATTATTATACTAATAGTATCATGTAAAAGAAAAGTTTATTTTTATTTTTTTTTAATTTTTTTTTCAATGTTTATTTATTTTTGGGACAGAGAGAGACAGAGCATGAACAGGGGAGGGGCAGAGAGAGAGGGAGACACAGAATCGGAAACAGGCTCCAGGCTCTGAGCCATCAGCCCAGAGGCCGACGCGGGGCTCGAACTCACGGACCGCGAGATCGTGACCTGGCTGAAGTCGGACGCTTAACCGACTGTGCCACCCAGGCGCCCCAGAAAAGCTTAAATGTTATAGACTTAACTCAGGTTCTCTGACTCTTAATTCTCTACTGTTGCCAGCCCCAAATGGCTAGTTAAAACTTATTATGCTGATTTTTTCTATAGTTCCAATAACTGAATTCCTGATTTATTCCTTTGGTCAAGTTGTCACCTTCTGCCTTTGGGTAGTTAGGTTGGGCAGGGGCAGGGTGTGTGTGGGAATTTAAATGTAGACTCAGAAGACCTGTGTTCAAGTTCAAGCTAAAAATAATTGTGGCTGTAATTTATGGCATAAAACTCTGGAGTCTTAATTACCTACTTCACATGTTAAAGCAAACTCTAAGTTGATTTTTAGGGAAAATCTTACCTCTGCTCATGGTTATTTCCTATTTTTATATGGATATATTTCCTATTTTTATATGGATACATAGTTTACTTTTAAGATTCTATTTTCATTAGGCTACTTACAGTTCATAAAAGTGTGTCAAACATGCCTTTAGGTCAGCTGGCTGTTAAGCTACATGGTTCTAAATTTATATAAAATATCTGCAATTTATATCGCTGTCATGAACCATAAGCTTGACTGACAGAAATATATTTATGAAGACACAGCAGAAATAGCAGTCTAATAGCAGTTTGTTTGCTTCAGTGAATAAACTTTATCAGGTAACTATCTGAAGTACATTGCTTTGGCCTTCATAGAATTGCTTTTACTAAACTGTACTTTGCCTGCATCAGAAACTCCAGTGAGAATTAAATTGATTACATGGACAAGTAATATAGTCACTTATATTATTAGTATAATAAATAAATTGGGCATTAATATGTTAGCAGCATTAATAAAGTACAACTACTACCTTTTGTTCAGGATGTTTCCTAACCATTTATTCAATTTTATTCCAGAAATAAAGTCTATAGTTACCATGTGCTGTGATGTGGTGTGGTATGGTATTTAGACCTATCTGTATCTATCCAGACCAGATGGTATGAAAGACTATTTCAAAGGAGAGAAGTGGCTGTTCTATGTCATGCGTTTGAAGAAACGGAGTCTTAAGTTACCTATTAATGTACATGTGTACACATAAATCTGTAGAAATTTGTTATTGTAGGTTATCAAATTTGTTATTTGTTATTGTAGGTATTTGTTATTGTAGGTTATGTGTACACATAAATCTGTAGAAATTTGTTATTGTAGGTCTAATTTGCACATCGGGTGAGAAAACACATTTGTACAAGTCTCATATCCAGCAATGACAACAAAGCATCTCATTTTTCTAAAGATTTTAAAATGCATCTAACAAATATAAACACAATATTTTATAAGAATGGTAATAGTTGATACTCACTCTAAGCCCAGGAAATCCTGGAGGGCCAATGCTACCTACAAGTCCCTATGTAAAAGAAATGTGCAAAGTTGGTTAAATATGATTCCAGACTATGAAGAGTGTTTTTTAAAGACAAAAACTTTTAGGAAAAAAAAAATCAAATTTTACCCTCTTCTACAGCTAACCTCTGATTCTTCCCTACTCTTCTGTATCCTCCTAAGAAGTGCAAATCTCTGGTGGACGTTTATGTTCTTCAAAAATGCCCTTGGCTCCATGCTTTTGGATGCCAGGACTATGACCTAGCCTAGGATATAGATTGTTTGATGTCTTTTATGTCGCTAATAAAGGAAGTAAAACCCATAAATAGTCAGCATTATAGACATAACCAGCCTATATATTGTATAAAAGGATAGGTGGTCAGCATATAGAGTTAGAAGAACATTTTCAGATAGTTTAAAACACTCTCCACTCTTGAAGTACAATATTTAGATTCTCTATACTTCAGTTTTCTCATTTACAAAATGGAATAATAACATTTGCTCTCACTGTTTTAAATCACAATGAAAACTGTCATAATGCATAAAAGGTTTTGAAAAATTTCTCACAAATATAAGAAATTACCAATACCATTAATTATGCATATAACAAATGAGAGTTTAAATCAATATTAATTTTTCCAGTTGATTTGTGATGGTCTTTTGGACTTGTCATTACAGTCCTTATGGTAATTCCTAACCCACTTCATGTCAGTGTTACATCATTTACACACTAATGATGATACAAAGTACAAGAACAGCACCTGCCTTTGCAAGTTGTTTTGAAATTAAGGCACAGTATAAAATATAAAGAATTATGAACGAATAAACAAAAAATCCAGTTTATTCTTCTATGTTAAAGATATTAAAGCCTGAAAATGCTCTTCAAGAAGCATTATATTTAAATAAAGAGTAGATTTCAAAAAGACACGTTTCATATATGGTAGAAGTCCAACCCTAACAAACTTCATGTATACTGAATGGACTGACAAAAAAAATTAAATAAGATGGCTTCACAGTAGTTATGCAAGTACATAAATGGTATGAGAAAATGAGAAATGGTAAGAGAAAAGTAAATAATGCTTACTTTATTTTCTATTTTATTTATTTATTTATTTATTTATTTATTTATTTATTTAGAGACAGAGACAGTGTGAGTGGGAGAGGGGCAGAGAGAGAGAGAGAGAGAGAGAGAGAGAGAGAGAGAGAATCCCAAGCAGGCTCTGTGCTGTTAGAGCAGAGCCTGACATGGGGCTTGAACTCACAAAACCATGAGATCATGACCTAAGCTGAAATAGAGAGTCGGATGCTTAAATAACTGAGCCACCTAGGTGCCCCAATAATGCTTACTTTATTACTCTTGAAATGAAAAGTTCCCCAGAATCAAGGGCAAGAAAAAGATGATAAACATTCTACTTAAAATATCATTCAGGTTTTTAGCAATTTCTTTGGAGATCAGTTCTACTCTTATCTGCCAAGCCTCACAACAACTAAAACTTTGACTAAATTAACTGAATAAGCTAATAAAGTCATAATTTAGAAAAGCAAATTAAAAAGAAATATTTTCTAACACTTTAAGTATAAATACCTAAATATAGGAACTATTCTCAATTTAGGCTAAACGGGCTAAGTGGTTGACTCTTATTCACCTTAAAATCTTATTAAAAGAGTCTGTTCATGGAATAGATTGGGAGGTATTTGCTAGATGCTCTTTGAGAGCAAAAAAGTTTAGATTTTTCTACCTAGCATCAAAAAAACGACAGTCCATCACCATTCTTTGACAATATAATTAATTATAGAATGGTAACTCCCTAACCTGAAAATAATAGCTGAAAAATCCTAAAGGAGAATATTTCTCTATAAATAGATACCTAAAAATCAGATAGATCAATGACAGGTTTGAGTCAAAAAGTAATCCCTGAGAGCACAATTTTTACATGAGGCTTGTTGGTACATTCATGTACATGAAAGACTTCTCCTCACCCCCAAAATATGTCTTATGTTCATATATTTCTAATATTTTACTTAAGCAGTTACATTTAACATGGCCACAATAATTAATTTTGATGATTATATCCCAAGACAGAATTTACTCAGAACATTTTTGTTTTATTTCCCACAATGAAAAATTACAAACTGTAATGTGCACAGAGGTATCAAAGCTTTCTGGCCAATGCTGCTTATGTGAATGTCATAGTGAGGATGGCAAATGTAGGTGCTGGGGCATCTGGGTGATGTCAGATTGCAAGGCTGGACCATCACAGTGTACTCACAGGACTGCCATCAGGGCCAGCAGGGCCTCTGTCTCCAAAGTCACCTGGAAAACCCTGGACCAGGGAAAAAAGAAGAAATGCCATTAAAGCCAACATAGATAAAGAATTCATTTTTGTTCTGTTTACTGCTAAGGAATTTACTAATAGGAAATATTTATTTCCTAACTTTTAAATTGTAGTGCAAAAAAACTTACATTTGTTTTGCATAATACTTCATTGATTTTGTTAAGTATACTATTTCTATGATTTGCAAAAATTATTTTAGATGTCACATAATATATACAGAAAACTAAATTTGAGAAAATATACATTTGTTCATTATTATATAAAGAATCACTGAATGAGAGGGAACATAAAGATTTCTTCCTGACCAATCCATTAGTTCTCTCCACTATTTCATGCTGGTCCTACACGCACATCATAAAGAATAAAATGACTAATGTTATTTAAGTATGTACATAGCACATTTACCATGTGCTAAGGGCTTTAAACAGTTTAGTATACACACACTACTTCATTTTATCTTCATAACAGATCAAATTAATGAACATTAATATCCTCATTTTGCATTTGAGAAAACTGGAGCACAAAGAGCTTAAGTCACTTGTACTCGCTAGTGATGAGCAGGACTGAGATTTGAGTGGAGAAAGTCTGAACGCAGAGTCATGGTTTTTCTTCTATTCTATACTGAATACTTTAGCTCATCATTTCAAGATATGATAAACAGGTAAAAAAATACCATCTCCGTACTGTATTATTGGGGAAAGCCATAATGCACATACATACTGCAACCATAAAATGCAGTGCCACTGAAAATTAAACTTCCTCAATGCCTGCTGAGGAAGGATTCTTCATAGTAAAACTATGAAGGATAGTAAAGTGACACACTTTCTTATTACATAGTCTTTTGTAAAATAACTCAATCGCTCACTTTTACTTTTATACTAAAATTTTTCTCTAAAGATTTTCCACTAGACTTATCAATTTTAAAGCTCTCTGTTTGAAGACTACTTTGCAAAATGATTTGTAGGATTTATTATAATCAACATTTTAATAACATTCATTTTTAAATTGTTATAAGCCTAACAAAAATTGAAGTACATTATTAAAGTCTTATAATCTCTCTATTAGGCAAGCCACTTATTAAATATCTATTTAATAGATTGCCAAAATCACTGGTTCACTAGTACACACATGAATGCACAAAATTTAAAAGACAGTTTAGCAATGGAAAAAGAAGTATGATATTTCTAAAACATAATTAACTCATACTAGAAGCAGTTTTTCTTATTCTGTAATCAGAGGATAATGCAAAAACCATCTGCATAGTCAAACATAGTGTAGCCATAACCTCTTCAAAGTCAGTTGAAGTTCAGGCAGGCATTTTGCTTTCCTTGTCCTTGGAAGTCAGATTCTGTTGTCAACAAGCTCACATATCGGCAATACATCATACTATTCGGTATGAGCTAATAAGGATATTTCAAAGTATTTATGATGTACAGGTAATGGAAAAAGTAGAGGAAAAATTCTGTAATAAATCTGAAACAGAAGAGATGATTGATTTTTTAGATAGATCATAAGTAGGTTTTTCAGAAAGCTCAGTGAAATAATAAAGACTGGGGCACATTTTGCATGATTCCATTAATGTGAAGTGTCCAGAACAGGCAAATCCACAGACATAGAAAACAGATTAGTTGTTGCCTAAGGCTGGTGGTGCAGGGAGAATTGGGCAGTGACTCCTAGCAAGTACAGGGTTTCTCTCTGGGTGAAGAAAATGTTCTAAAACTAGTCTGACAGCTACACTACTCTGTCAATATAACAACAAGCACTGAATTGTACATTTTAAAATGGTGAATATTATGGCATGTAAATTAGATCTCAACAATTTTTCACAAAAAATGAAGACACAATCAGTCTGAACAAGGAGCAGAGAGAAACCATCCTTGGGGACTCACTCAGGATTGCTCTCTGGGACTGATTGGCCCCATCCTCATCCAGTAGGAGGAGCTGCTCTCCAGTTCAGCTTTCCATAAAACTAGTGATTTTTATGCCCCAGGAGGGGAAAGGGGGGAGATCAATTCTTCACTTAGAACAAAACCTGCACATACATAATAAATAATAAATTACTTATTAATTTCAACTACCTATTCTCCTGGTAGTTCAACAAAATATGTAATAAATATTAGGTGTTCAACTTGACTTTGCCCCTGAAACAATTTAATTAAACTGAGTATTATCTACTTTTAAAATTTTTATGTACCATTTCTCCTCTCACTTCACTACCCATTAAATGTTTCACTTCAGTCTTAACTCTCTAGTCTAGACAGAGATCATTTGTTTTATTATTTTTAGTCCTTTGTACATGTTGACCATTGTGTTATCAATTTCCGAAATAATTCCTATTAAATCTAGACACACTTTCCTGTTTAATGAAATATAGCACAGCTAATACCACAAAAAAAAACCATAATTATATTTGGCTATGTACTGGACATTTTATTTTAAGAAACATCATGCCAATGTTTTATGTTGTTAAATATGTCATTGTTTCCTTTTTATCAGTTGTATTTTGCATGGAATTTATCAATTACATGCATGATTTTTTTTTAATCCAGGAGAGGTTCTATATTCCTTAAATTAGGAACCTAAAAGTTTGCAGCCACAAATCTTCATTGTCAAAAACCTATCTTAAAAGACTCATAGTGAAACATGGAACAATAGTGACAAAACACTTTGTCTTTGTACTTAGAATACAAAAGATAGTTTCTACAGTTTCTTTCTCCACTGGAAAGAATTTGTTATAAAATGCAATACTAGATTTTCTCTCATATTTACCTAGTGGAAAATTATAACCATTAATTTAAATTGAATTGTGCTTCCCTAGAAATATATTCACACTGCCAAAGGATTTAATAACCATTTTCCAGGATTATTGTCCATAGGGAAGCTCGAGTTTTTCCCTTTCTTGTCCCATTTGCCAATTTCATCAACATAGTAACTGTCTACTAATGGGCAAGCCAGAGTTGCACTGCTCCTTCTGTGTTGTGTATAATTCTCTTTTTTTTCCATTCTTTCCATTTTCATTGTTTTCATCAGTTATAAAATTTTATTTTATAAAGAATATGACATTCCAGGAAATTCATTTGATTTCTTCAAGTTGTGAAAAATTTTCTTGCTTATTTCCAGTTTGGTCAATATAGTGGACAGACTTTAAGGTGACATCCAATGATTCCAATGCTTTATGTGATACCCACCCCCCTCTGAGTGTGGGTCGGACTATGATTTGCTTACTCTAACCAGTAGAGTGCAGCACCGCTGGTGGGATGTCTACTATATAAGACTCCATCTTAGCAGCCCAGAACTAAAGACTTCCCTTGTGAGCTTGATAGAGTAAGCAGCTGTGTTGGAGATGCCCACATGGCAGGGAATTGTGAGTGAACTCTAGGAACCGTGGACACTCCATAGGACCTAAGGGTGGCCTACACCCAAGAGCCGGCAAAAATCCAGGGCATTCAATTCCACATCTTTAAAGAAATGAAGTCTTCTCACAACCTGAATGAGGCTGGAAGTGAACTCTCCCCAAGACAAGCCTCCAGATGATCTTGCAGCCAGCTGACACTTTGATTACAGCCTTGTGACCCTGAGCAGAAGACTGGGTTAAGTAGTACCTGGACTCCCTACCCCAGAGAACTGTGAGGAAATAAGTGGGTGCTGTTTTAAGCCACCAAGCTTGTGATATTTGTTATGCAGCAATAGAAAGCTAATAAAATTGGTAATTAAATCTTTAAATAGAGAATGTATAAAGTCCAATTTGCAAATTTTACTAAATGGTATTGTTCAATATAAGACTATTTGCATTGTTTCTAGATTTTAAAAACTTAAATAGATCACATCTCTGAAGACTTTCTATGGCTTTTTATTTTCTATTGCAAATTATAATTACTATCAATATTAGTTAAATTAAAATTTCATATTCACTTAACATTTTAAAAATTTAATCTAATTAAATATCTATATTTTAAAAACTTCATTCTAGCATTTCATATTCATCTGCTTGCTAATGTAAAGAATTTTTATTATGTTTCATGAAGTTTGTGTCTATAGTTATGAAATGCAAATTTAAGAGTAATATGAATTGCTTAATAATTTAAAATATCTCAGTCTCTAAGTGTAGCTGTTGCAAATACTGCACTAACGTTATTACCTCTGAAACCATAAATCATAACATAAAAAGAAAGAAGAAAACAGAAGTCTGCATTATCAGGAAGTAGTACTTCATTATACAGGATTCTATTGCATTCATACTGAAAGGAGAATTAGATAAGCTAATTAATTCATCTTTCCTTTTTAAAAAATTTTTTTTTAATGTTTATTTATTTTTGAGAGAGACAGAGCACAAGCAGAGGAGGGGCACAGAGAGAGGGAGACATAGAATCCAAAGCAGGTTCCAGGCTCTGAGCTGTCAGCACAGAGCCCAACGTGGGGCTCAAACTCAGAAACCGCGCGATCACGACCTCAGCTGAAGTTGGACGCTTAACTGACTGAGCTACCCAGGCATCCCTCATCTTTCCTTTTACCAAGGTGCTTCGATGGCCGGCTCAAATCCTCTCCACAATCTTGAGCATTTTCTGTCTCTAATTTTGGCAGTGGACCACCTACTAATTTCATGGCATTCACACATGAGATTATAGGCCACAGAAATGGAGAAGAATTTCTCTGAGGCCTGAAGACACTAAACAGCTTCAAAGATGGACCACCATGATTCTCACTTCCTGATATTAATGCCTTTGTGTAGTCCCCTCCCATTTGGAATCATGGCTGGCCCACGTGGCCAACAGAATATAGATGTACAGTGTGACTTCTGAGGTTAGATCATAAAAGGCACTACACATTCCACCTTGCTCTCATGGACCACTTTATTTTGGTGCAAGCCAACAACCATGTCCTGAGGACACTCAAGTTGCCATGTGGAGAGGTCCCTATGGAGAGGAAATGAGATCTTCCAGCAACTAGCACTATGTGGCTGGCCAGCAAGTAAGCCACCTTAAAAGCAGATCCCCCAGCCCCAGTCAAGCCTTCAGATGACAGTAGTCTTGCCCCAAATCTTGACTATAACCTCATGGGAAACCCTAAGCTAGACCCACTCAAATAAAGCATTCCCAAATTCCCAGTCCACAGAAACTCTGAAAAATAATACATATTTAAATAAATATATATATAATTGTTATTTCAAACCACTAATTTGGAGTAACATGTTATATAGTAATAGATAATACATAGTAACAAGAGTGATGGTCTAGGATGATCGGTCATATTGCTCCAATGCTAACTGCTGGGTCCTGAGTGACAGAACCACTCATGTGTTTTGTTTTGTTTTGTTTTTAATACATTTACTTTCTTTGTGATGTAGAGGGTCCTCAAAAGTGCTGAGCCCAGATCAAGTTTCTCTCTTGCCTGGGTCTAACAATGGTATTGTTATCAAACATGGTAGTTATCAAACGCTAAGAACTATTCTAGATTTAGTATGCATGCATATATGTTTGGTGTTAATATTTTAGAGTGTAGGTACTATACTTGATAGTATGTCTAAATATCTTAAAACAGTGGAAAACTTACAGTTAACACAATCTAGTAAAATGATTATTTCCCTAGTTCTACAAAGAAATTGGAAAAATACTGCATACAAAATAATTAGGAAAATATGGGAACCAAAATAACCATAAAATACTAATGACTACATTTATGGAATTTAAAAAAAATATAAGCAATGCAAAATTTTTTTGTTAAAGGCCACAGTTAACTATGAACATACTTTGTTCTTTTCAGAAAACAATGGTTCAGAAACAACATATTCAATCTAAAGTAGAGATAGATAAGAAATATTATAAAGACATATACACTAAATAGACATTACCAACAAAAACAGAAATTCAACTTTTCCCACGACTAAGCATTGAAAAGAGAAGATCAAACTAATTTGTCTAGGATTAGAAACAATAAAATAAAACCTGGTAGTTAATTCTACACATTCTACACATGAATAATTATTACCATGAAATCATGATATTTTTAAATCGTTCAAAAATAAAGCACAATTACTATAGGAAAGGGCTAGAATGTTAAGTACTCTGTGAAGATACAGTCTTTCCCCCTTTCTTTTCACCTTCCTTTTCATCACAGGTAGGACAATTTGATCCATATTTCAAGGGTTGACCATGTCTTGTTGGCTAAAACTAATTTTAAACTTTGGTAGGAATTTAAGGAGTTCTAGCCCAATCCTCAGAAATTGAACATCAAGTCAGGCTTATGGTTATCCTAGTGATGATCTGGGCCTCAATTCTCATTCATGTTCCTACTTTGTTCTTTTATTTTCCCCGTTTTTTTTTTTTTTTTATTTAAATTTTACTTAGTTAACATACAGTGCAATATTGGTTTCAGGAGGAGAATTCAGTGATCCATCACTTACATACAATACCCAGTGCTTATCACAAGTGTCCTCCTTAGCACCCATCACATATCCAGTCCTTCTCCCACCCACCCACCTCCCACTGTCAACTCTTGTTTTTTTCTCTATCATTAAGAGTCTCTTGTGTTTTTTTTTCCCTCTCTTCTCTTCCCTCTCTGTCATCTGTTTTGTTGTTCTTTTTTTTTTTAAGTTTATTTGTTTATTTTAAGGGGCGCCTGGGTGGCTCAGTCAGTTAAGCATCCAACTTCGACTCAGGTCATGATCTCACAGTCAGTGGGTCTGAACCCCGGGTCAGGCTCTGTGGTGACAGCTCAGAGCCTAGAGCCTGCTTTGGATTCTGTGCCTCCTTCTCTCTCTCTGCCCCTCCCCTGCTCACTCTCTGTCTCTGTCTCTCTCTCTCAAAAATAAAATTAAAAACATGAAAAAAATTTTTAAGTTTATTTATTTTTGAGACAGAGAGAGAGAGAGTGCACTCATGCCAGCATGAGTGAGGGAGGGGCAGAGAGAGAAGGAGAGAGAATTCCAAGCAGGCCCTTGCAGTCAGCGTGGTGCCCAATGCAGGGCTCAATGCCATGACCATGAGATCATGACCTGAGCCAAAATCAGTGGTCAGATACCTAACCAACCAACTGGACCACCCAGGAGCCCCATCTGTTTTGTTGTTCTTAAAGATTGGTTATCATCTGTACTCCAGTTGTGGGAATTGCAATCTGCCTTATTCTTGTGTCCACAAAGCACTTTTGGTATACATTATGTTCTATCCCTTGTTCATAAGGACCCCACCTTATTCTTGCCATTTTTCAACATCAAGAACACAGTCCCTGAACCCAAGCCAACCCCTGTGGGCATATTTGCACTCACATTCCTGACTTTGATAACCTACAAGACTGAGTTTTCCCTTATGTTATCTGCACTGAAAATAACTGCCTGCCTGAATTTTCACCTGTTAGTGTTATATCTCTATGAAATCATGCTCTGCCTGGACGTCCCCCAAATTACCAGCTATAGTTCTTTGAGTGTCTCTCTTCTCTGTACCTATCCCAACCTGAATGGTGGGTTTAATTCAAAGTCCTGTCTCTTCCATACATCTTGTCAAGCTATAGTTAGCCAAATATAGTCACTATAGACTACAACCAGTAAGTAAAAATCAGAAAAAAACATTTTTCTTAAAAGCGACAGAATCACTTAAAAATTAATAACAATTTTTCAGAATGCTCTAGCAACAGTAGTACTTTCTCTAGGATCAAATTAACTACAACCTTTTCCTCAGACAAAATACTGTCTCCAAATTCTTGATAAAATGTATGTATCTGAGACACTACTGTGCAATACGTATTTAAGACTATCCTGGGCTAAGGATAGAAACTAATAACAGATGTCTAACAGAAGGATTTTATATTCTGAAATTCTAACACTAGAGTTAGAAGCCAAAATACAGTTTACTTTAAATAGACTCTTCTAACAAGATGATGTATGAGAAAAGAGGAGGAGACAGTTCTTTCTATAGTTAGAAAAGTAAACATCTCTGAAGTCCAGGTAGCTTATGGGTGTTATTTTGTCTACTATTCTAAGACTATGATATTTTGATTTTCATAGGAAGAAAACTAAGTACACTTTTTCTTTGTCAAACTTTAATGTAATATGATTTGATTATTTATAATCTCTTCCAATCAGGCCTGCAAAACTCGTTTGAAAAGTCTCTATATTTTGACAACAATTTTCTAGGCGTTGTTGAGAGTAAATTCCAGCTCCAATTTCATGTTTATCTTCAATCCTGACAAGTCAGTTCTAGCATAAATATTTTAGCTCTGTGGAGTAATGTAAATTTGCATAACCAACTTAGTACAACAAAGAAACTACTGATTAAATCGGTCCGGGAGCCATGTAAAATGCTTCTTTAAAAGCAACTATAGAATTTCCTGATTGTGGTACTACAGAACGAAGTCTGAAAACTTTGAATTAAAAAGGAAGCTGCTTACAACTGGGTAGTACATATAAAATTTGATGTTGACAAATATATATGAAACCTCTCCCTGCCTTCCCTTTTTAACAGTGTTCTTTTTTTCTATTATAAATCAGTGAATAACTGATGCTTTTAAAGAATCTGGCTCATCAGATATGTTCCAAGAAGCTTTTCAACTAGATAGCAAAGCACATAAAATAGAATGGTAGTTCTATGGTATTTAAAAGAGTCTTGACCAATAAAGATCGTCTACTACCTTGTAGATTGTGGTACTACCTGTGGAGATCTCTTCCGAAAGAACTTGAGATGAATTCAAGTTATACCCACAGATAGCAAAAAGAATGGATGAATAGCACTTACAGCCCCATAGCTGTCCTCTAACATAACTGACAATAAGGATTTTGATCTAACTTTTTTTGATTTGTAATATGTAGGGGTTGTAAGAGGAAGGAAAGAGGTAAGAGCTATAATATCTCAATAGCCAAAAGTATGAGTACACAAATATTGACTAATATATAACTGATTACATGAGGTCTTTAAAAATAATTGTAATGATTACTAGTAAGTACCTTTTACTAGGATCTTGAAATGTGTTAATATAACAACTTTTATATACTCTGGTCCTAAAATATACCCAATTTCCAGCAAAATCAGTTTTCATACATTTTCTGGTTGAAAAAACAAAAACACATTGTGTTGTAAATTTCAACTCAATCTATAAATACTGAATAAAGACAACGTTTTACTTGGGGAGAAATTTTCTGGGAAGTAAGATTTAAAATGAGATAACGTTTAACCCAAACACTAAATTTAAAAATAGCAGTATGAAGCTAAATACCAAATAACTCTTGGACAACCAAAATAATATGTTATTTTGAAATGTGTCCATTTTCAATAGCTTTAATATAATATTTATACTATTTAGGAGAAGATCTCTCTTACTTGTAAGTCTATCATTTCATTAAAAAAATACAGATGTCGCTAAGGAAGCTGATTCATAACAACTTAATTCCATAGTCAGTGTTTACTCAGGAAAAGAAGTGATGATTTGGCTGGCAGAACAAGCTACAGTAGCAGAATAGCAAGTCTTCCGAGCCTAAGTTCAGTAATGTTACTATATCACTGAAATATTTTGGACAGGGTTTTTACTACTCCTCTATGTTTCTGTGCTATATGTATATAGCATATGATTTCTCTATATAAGAGAGAGATATACATATTAACATTTTGTTAAACTATTTATATCAAACACACAGCTTTGGTATATAAGTTAGAAACTGACTCAGTTGTGCAAAGAAGGTCATGTTAATATTTACAAAGGCCTAAACTTGGATTTTGAAGTTTTCTATGCCTATTTTGACTGTCAAAGTGTTTCATACCATACATAGTACAGAAAGTGAAGTAATTCATTTTATCAGCTTCTGGCCTTAATTTCAGAGACTTTAAAAACCTGTGTAAAATATCCCATAAACGTTACGGAATTACCTAAAAAGTGTTACTAGTTTTCTACAAATTACATTGTAAAATTACTTCAAACTGAATCATATTCTATGTTTGTAAGACTGCATACTTCTATCTACCTAAAATTTAAGGAAATGAGAAAATTTAACACAGAGAGAATAATCAGATTAATTAAAGGGGAGTGATAATTATAATAAAGTACATCTTCTAGTATTAATACTAATGATCATAAATGAAATGACATGGGATCCACATAGCAGTACCCTAACAAAGCATGAACCCACACTTCTAAATAGCTCTGAAATCAGCAGAAATTTTGAATTAACAATCCTCGACATATGCATAGCCAAAAGTTTCTTAGATACAGGTACTTTTAGATTTCAGTATTTCTACGACTTCTGTTATATTCTTTCAGACATATAGATTTCTGTCATCGTCTTTATGGTGGCCTGGGATGCTTTAGTTCTGCAGCTGTGTTTGAATATCAACTTCATAAATAATAACAAATAATATACATAATTTAATCAATTACCAAGAAAAAATGGCCATATTTATATTCCACACACTTAATATTTTCCACACCAGAAAGTGGACACATCATCAAAAGGTATTTTCCTTTTACTGCTATTAAAACAGTAATAAGTAACCATTCTTCTCATGGAACATTAATAATCTAAATTGAAATAAAGTTTCCCATGATGCATAATATCCCATGCTAATACTTTTGCCCTTATTTAATGTCAAAGCTATTTGAAGATGATTTTACTTGTAATAAACAGAACATAGGGGAGCATTTATACATAAGATACTATTCTAGAACAGTGTCTGAGGTCAGCATTGGCATAATTTGACTTGCGGCTGTAACTGTATCTTAAAGTACTGTGATTTCCTCATAAACATGGCCAAATAATTTAGTGGTAAAACCAAGAAAAAGTACATATAGCATACATGACATATTACAGCACCAGATAGATTTTCTACTATAAACACTGTTTAGGAAAAATGGGATACATATGTTTTTCAAATATAATTTTCCCAAGGATCTAAATCTATGACAAGGGCATATGGTTTTAAAGGAATAAAATTTTACAAATTTTATAACATAAAGAACAGTGAGATCAACCCCGCAATAATCACTCCATTCATTATTTTTCCACTGTTTTCTTGAACTTCTCTTTTGAATTCAATAGCATCTGTGGAATAATTTTATAATTCTTTAGAGAGTAAAAAACCAGAAGCTATCTATAAATTTCCATGGATAATTTTATAGTTCATGATAGAGTAGGAAACTAAAAATTACCAATACATTTTCAAGATAAAGTTAATATCCACAGAAATCCAGCCATATTAATAAATGAAGTTGGTAGCTATGTAAGTGGCATATTACAAGGGCTTTGGGAAAATACTCTACTTTCTCAACAATGCCTAAAATTCCACCATTGCAGATTACTTAATTTGTCTTAAACTACACTTATAATATAATTACTAATGGGTAAAGTAACAGTGGAAGCATTAGAAGTAATTTACATAATAACCATAAATAACTTTATTCATTCTTTCACTAATGTCACACTTTGATAGGAGAAAAAAGGAAAAAAATAAAGATGAAGAATGGAGAAGACAAGAATAAGGAAGATAAATTTCACCTACTGTCAATTTTGAGACAGCCTAAATCTGCAGTTAGATAGATATTTGCACATGATAACTAGAGAGGTATTTCTGTTGGGGTATATACGAGGACTTAAACAAAAAGAAATAACATTTTGCAGTAAAATGGAGTGTAATTAAATGAGATGATATACAGAATATTTATCAGAGTGCTTAAGAACTAAAAATGGTGATGGTAACAATAAATGCTGGAAGATTAGCTTTAAAGTTGAATATAGATGTAAGAAAACAAAATGGCTGGCTTATTTTTAATTTCTTGACAGTTTGGTAAGCTTTTCTTATTAAATTGAATTTTTGTTTTAAGTTTATTCATTTTGAGAGATGGAGCCTGCGCAGGGGAGGGGCAGAGAGAGAGGGAGATACAGAATGTGAAGCAAGCTCCAGGCTCTGAGCTGTCAGCACAGAGCCCAGCCCGATGTGGGGCTTGAACCTACGAACTGAGGTCACGACCTGAGCTGAAGTTGGATGTTCAACCGACTGAGCCACCCTGGGACCCCAATAAATTGAAATCTTTAAAGTGGAACTTTAAAACAATTTTATCACATTTTGGCCAAATATCATGAAAAAATTAATCATGTTCTTCTAAGCAGTGTGAGTAGCAGACAGCAGAAATACCTAAGGAGTAAGGAAAAGGATCCTGGGTTTATATTCAGAGAAGCTGAGATAAATTCCTGGTTTTACCACCATTATCTACGTGATGCTGAGCAAGTCTTTGAACATCACTGAGCCTCACTCTCCTCACCTATATAACGGTGACGTTAATACCGATTCTAATCTACCGTCAAGAAATACTGCAAAACTCAAGAATAAAATGCTTTAAAAGGATATGAATATTCTGGTGAGATTTGTTCTCTTTTACAATTATTATCAAGCCTTTTTTTATACATACCAAAATTTTAGAAAAACTGTTATGAAAAACCCAATTTCCTTCCTAATAGACTAGAGAACACAGTGTAGCACAGAAAGTGTTACCCTAATAAATACCTCTGGATAGCAGTAAAACAACACGAGTGAAAAGGAGGTGGCTAGTTAGCTAAACTAACTCAGCCAGGATAACGTAAGGATGCTTCCCTGAATCACAGTCTTCTCCTTTGTTAAATGATGGGGATGTTGGATGATGTCAAAATTTCCTCCCATCTCTGAAATTATTATATCTGGCAAAATTCACTTTCCTTGATTTTTTAAAATCTGAAAATATAAGAAGCTGCAGGGAACTAGTTTCTAAACTAATGTCTGAAGCAGGCATTCTTAAAACCTGTAAAATATGAGGGTTAATAGTGATATCATTAGTATTTTAAATTGTTCATGTGTTTTCTGTGACATTTAGTTTCTTGTAATAGGGATAAAAGTCCCTTCCATTGATCTATTAAATGGTTAGAAAAGTGTTATATTTCATTATTTTTTAATCTAAATTTTCCTTCATAATCTCAGATATTATTTGAATTTTTTTTCAACGTTTTTTATTTATTTTTGGGACAGAGAGAGACAGAGCATGAACGGGGGAGGGGCAGAGAGAGAGGGAGACACAGAATCGGAAACAGGCTCCAGGCTCTGGGCTGATGGCCCAGAGCCTGACGCGGGGCTCGAACTCACAGACCGCGAGATCGTGACCTGGCTGAAGTCGGACGCTTAACCGACTGCGCCACCCAGGCGCCCCTCAGATATTATTTGATAAACTGTTAAGGTGGCAAAAGTTAAATTCTATTGAATGAGATATACTGTGGATAACAAGAACAACTACATTTATATTTATATAGGTGAGAAATATGCATATAATTAGATTATATTGCTCTGAACGGAACCTCAAAAAATAAAAATTGAATTACCTGTCTTCCCTTAAGACCCTTCTTTCCCCGGATCCCAGGAACACCCTAGAATATACAGATGTCAAAAGTAAACACTTGTTGAATAAATGAATAAGATATTACAGATCTTTTCTTTCTCAAACATCGATTAATGAAGTATCACAAAGAGAAAACTGAATTATTCTCTAAACTGGTATGACATTCAGAAAATCTTCAATATATTAATTTAATTGAAGTGGCTCTTTTTCTTCTTCATAACAGAATCCTGATTTTATTCTGGAATGCATCCTATCTGTACCTCCAAATGGGATCCTACCATTCCTCCGGTAATAGTTCTTTGTCCAGAGGTAGGCACACAACCACATAAACAGGAAGGTCTTATTTTCCAAAACCTAAGGAACAATTAACCTCCTCTCTGTCTCCCTACCTCTTCGACTGGACATAAATGAAAGCACATTTAGCCCTTGCACTGACAATTCTGCAACCGGGTGGGAAACCTGCCTTAGCATAAAGCCAACATTAGGTGAAGCAAAGTAGAAAGGATGATATCACTGTGCTAAAGATCATATTGTGCCTACATCCCACCTAACCTATAGATTTCTGGTTATGTAAGAAGTAGTAGGGCATAATACTTAAATGCTCAAGCACTGGAGCCAGAACATCTGTGTTCAAATCCTGGCTCTGGTCTTATTACCTGTGCCTTGCATATATCCAACGACCCAGTAAATCATTTGCTGTTATCGTTACCATCATTATTAAAAATTTCCTCACTTTTAAGCCAGTTTGAGTTGGGATTTTCTGTAACTTGCATTCTAAATACCCTCACTTACATAATCACCTTGAGACTTAGACTTACCTATAAGCCTTAGAGACTAAGAAATCTGCCAAAAGCATGTAGCATGGGTTTATAGGTACATAGAGCTAACTTAGAGGATATCATTGGTGGCAGTAATCCATCCACTTTCACTTCAACAGTGTTTGATAAAACTCATCTAATGTCTTCTCAAAAAGCACGGGTGAGCGATAGGACTCATTTCATTAAGACTTTATACATCTTTACATAATATAGTCAACCTTTTTTTTTAAGAGATAAGGTAATTATTTTTTACAACTTTAGTAGGGCCACTAAATCTCAGCAGGAAACCTAAGGATAGTACAGACAAAATTATATAAACACTTTGTCATATATATACACGCATACACACATTACTGACTTTCAGGAAGGAATTCTTTATATTTGTTTTTGGAAGGGATTAACATTATACTCTTTTTTTTTTTCCTGTTCTTCTCTACACTTCTTCTCTACTCTCTTCTCTACACGTACACATTTTATAACAAAATAACAATACCCAGTTAGCTATATCATTCATAGTTTAATGAAAATTTTGAAGTAGCCAAATAATATTAGGACATGGCACCCATGATAGCCATAATATCACAAAATGGTCTTACATTTATGACTTGAGACAGATCTTAATATTTTCATATAGACTGGTCAAAACTAGTGAGTATGATTACAGGCAGTGTGCCTAATGATGGTCAGTGATAGGATCCTCAAATTCAAGATAATAACATTTTGCAAGGACATATAATTTTGCTTTATTTATTACATCATTAACTAGAAATAAGTTCATGTCTAAAGGCCAAGAAAGGATTGTATCATGTGCAACAGAGTAATAAAAATGTAAACTGTATATACTCCTTTGGGTGAATGAGAAGCATTCAATTCTTTGCATGACAGATTGGAAACATGAACTCTAAGTCTGCTGTATCACATGACAATCAGGTAGCTTAGTTGTGGGATTACACTGAAGATATTTCTGCAAGTGAAAGAAATGACTTGCATATTCATCAAGGGAAAATCTTCACCTCATCTCACCAAAGAAGAATGAACATTTTGATTGCCACAACAGCACATTTAAATTCTGAATATTTCTTCTCTGTCAGGAAATTCACAAGTCATTACAAGAAAATGTAATATAACTCACTCAAACTGACTGTATGTTTGAAAAAGTCATCTAGCAAAGAATAATTTGGTTTACTTTCATTGGCAAAAACCAGTTTCCAGAAATGAAAACTCTGGCCTAACCACCATGCCTACAAATAATAGAGTCAAATGCTAAATTCTGAATATGACTATATTTTCAAACCTTATGATAATATACTAATATTATTCAATTCTATCTTTTTCAGTGAATACTGACAGTACAAATGAAGTAATGCAATAGAAATCACTGAACAGTACTGAAAGTAGACATGATGAAGTTGGAATACCAAAACTCTGTACTTAATTGTTCTAAGATAACAACCATTTTTGCAAAGATTCTATCTTTATTCACAAGAGCCTATATTTATGAACAGCTATCTTCCATTATTAAATTAAACAAAAACATATCTTCTGAAGCTGAATTATTTACTATACATTGCATTGTAAAGTACAAGACCTGTCAAGAGTTTGTACTTAAATACTAATGGATTACAAAATACCATTTTCATAAGCAGATATTTTAATATTTCAATTTGCATTTTTTAAAAATTAAATTTAAAAAGCAAACCAGGGACGCCTAGGTGACTCAGTTGGTTAAGTGTTGACTCTTGATTTTGGCTCAAGTGATGATCTCACAATCATGAGATCCAGTCCCACGATGGGCTCCACAGTGGGCATGGAGCCTGCTTAAGATTCTCTCTCCCTCTACCCCTCTCTCTCTCTTTTTTAATGTTTATTTATTTTTGAGAGAGACAGAGACAGAATGCTAGTGGGTTAGGGGCAGAGAAAGAGGGAGACACAGAATCCGAAGCAGCCTCCAGGCTGTGAGCTGTCAGCACAGAGCCCGACATGGGGCTCGAACTCACAAGCTGTGAGATCATGACCTGAGCCGAAGTTGGATGTGCGACTGACTGAGCCACCCAGGCGCCCCTGCCTCTACCCCTCTCTTACCCCCAACTTGTGCATGTTCTCTTACAAATAGATAGATAAAAACAAATAAATCTAACCATATATATTTGTATCACCTTATTTCCTTAAAACAAATTCGGTAAAATTCAAGAGAATCTAATTATATATCTGGTAGGTGGTTTTTCTTAAAAGGTGGTTTGCTTCACACAATAAGATTACCTATCTGATAAGTGTTTATGACCTCTGTTGTCCTATCATAAGCATATCACTTTAGAAATAATATTTGAAGGAAATGGACTTACTCTTTCTCCTTCAGGTCCCAGTTGTCCTACTTCTCCAGGAGAGCCAATAAAACCCTTAAAGTAAGCAAAAAATCTTTTCATTTGAATACTTACCCTGTAAGGAATTTCAAATAGAGATAATAAAATTATTCCATAATAGTGTGAAACTATTAGGCTTAACAGAATAAGTAACTTCCCTTTGCCTTATCACCTTCCTTCCAGAAGTTACAGATCAATCTTTACATTAAAAAAAAAAAAAAACAAAGTAGGGAACATAACTTAAGACACAGTGGCCAATGAAAATCAAGATCAAATCCTTTCGTTGAATTTTATAGTGGGCAGAAAAATATATAATTAACTAAAAATAAAGGCAGAATGGAAGTATCAAAAGATATTAAGTAGCATGAAGGAAGAAGAGATCCATTCCAATGTGGCAGAAGGTAAAGTCAAAAAAGTTTTCAAAAGATACTGACACCTGAGATAGGACTACAGCGTAGCTAAAATCCTGATAAGCACAGGATGGAGAAAGAACACTGCCAGCAGAACAATCGCAGAAAGCAGAATCAGAGAATTTCAGGGAGTGTCTGTAAATGGTAACAGATAGCATTATACTTGTAAGATGCTTTGGAGAAGAGCAAAAACCCACTGTACCTTAAAGAAGATTCCAATTGGTCAGACAACCAAGGGGTATTTATATATAACAATGCAAGGTACTTTATCCTAACATACTTTAGTTATAACCTAAAGGTAAATAAAGAGGTAAATAATCTCTTTACCAATTTAAAAGGTAAAGTGTATGATAGTTTGGAGAGTACATTAAGGTGAGACTTAAATTTCAAGCTAAGAGTTTTAGACTTTATATTTTAGGCAACTGGAAGCTACTGCCTTTAAAGGACTGTGATAGTGACCTTAGGTTAGGTTGTACTTGCAAAATATTAATCTGTTGGCAGGATATAGAATATATCTGAGGCAAGAAACAGTGAATGTAGGAAAATCTATTAGAAGGCTCTTTCAATGGTCCAAATTTGAAGGCTTATGAGTTTGGATTATGATTCCAAAACATTATTTTCAGAATCACCAGCTACAGATAGCCTCAAGTTTAAAAAGACTTAACTTTTATTTTAATACATACAACTGAATTTTTTATTATAAATAAAAAGAAGAGACACCCTAACTGGTATACACTTATCACTGAACTAAGAAATCAACTGAAAACTCAAGAGAAAGTTAGACCTCTATTCGATATAGCCTGAATAAGGTGCAAAAACATTTTAAAGATTTTAATGAATAATTACATAGGTATTTCATAAAGGTTTCCTGAGAATTATTATGCTGGTTCTAACAGAATATAAAATGTCAGCAGCACCCACCAAAAAAGTCACACGGGGTTGTGATCATTCTCAAGACTCTGTCCCTAAACTACAGTTTAGTGTGTAATGAAACAAAGAACATTAAAAAAATAATAATATATATGCTTTTCCGTTTTAGATTGAAGGTTTTATATCCAGTTAGAGGCAATTTTGTGTCACCAGTGTGCCACTAAAAGGTCAGGAGAGGCCCTACATACTTCTATTGTTTGAGGCAACTTGCATATTATTATACAAAAAATTGCCAAAAGAGGATTACAAAGTGATGGTCTATTTTAAACATATGCACTTAATGTAAAAGTAATTATAACACCACAAAATGAAATTAAATAATGCTGCCAGTCAAAAGATCATTTATCACAGGATTTATAAAAATATTAATTTACAGTACATAGTATGTGGTATAGTGCAATAACAAGATACAAACCAAAAAAAAACCTCTTATAATCCTGTCAGCATGTTTGTGATTTTTGTCCTTTTAACCAAATGTGGATTTGAAGTTAATGTTAAAAGTCTACATTTGAGAACCTCTGTGCATAGGAAGCCTAGAGAAATGGACTTCTTGATTCCTCCTGTATTCACAAAGGAAAATTAAGGAATCAAATCAATTAAATCAATCAGAAAAGAAACTATATTTGTTATTTTGAAAAATGTTTTTTTAATGTTTATTCTTTTTTTTTTTTTTTTTTTTTTTGATAGAGAGAGACAGAGCGTGAGTGGGGGAAGAGCAGAGAGAGAGGGAGACACAGAATCTGAAGCAGGATCCAGGCTCTGAGCTGTCAGCACAGAGCCCGACACAGGGCTTGAACTCACAGACCATGAGATCATGACCTGAGCTGAAGTTGGACACTTAACCGACTGAGTCACCCAGCTGCCCCTAAAAAAAATGTTTTTATGAAGCTGCTGTCAAAACCTAAAAATACAACTTAAAAAGGGTTACAACCCAGAAAATAGTTTCCATACAAATGAAAAAAAAGCAACAAAAGGATGTCTATCATAGTGCAAAAGGATGTATAACATATAGTGACATAAAGAAGAACTTCGAAATAGAGGAATCGTTGAAGCAAGATGAGAAAATACAGTAAGAGAAAACTGCATGGTGCCAAATAACGTGTCTTGGTGGTACTAGCTAATGCACAGAAGAGACTCTCAAATTCCAATAAAATGAAAGAGTCTGCAAAGAAAATGCATGCTATATGCTAGGCACTGTGGTTTAAGAATGCTAAGCTCAAAAATAGCCAAATTATGGAAAGAGCCTAAATGTCCATCAACTGATGAATGGATAAAGAAATTGCGGTTTATATACACAATGGGATACTACGTGACAATGAGAAAAAATGAAATATGGCCTTTTGTAGCAACGTGGATGGAGCTGGAGAGTGTGATGCTAAGTGAAATAAGTCATATAGAGAAAGACAGATACCATATATTTCCGCTCTTATGTGGATCCTGAGAAACTTAAAAGAACCATGGGGGAGGGGAAGGAGAAAAAAAAAAGTTAGAGAGGGAGAGAGCCAAACCATAAGAGACTCTTAAAAACTGAGAATAAACTGAGGGTTGATGAGTGGGAGAAAGGGGAGGGTGGGTGATGGGCACTGAGGAGGGCACCCTTTTGGGATGAGCACTGGGTGTTGTATGGAAACCAATTTGACAAAAAATTTCATATTTAAAAAAAAAAAAAGAATGTTAAGCTCAAGGGGACGCCTGAGTGGCTCAGTCGGTTAAGCATCTGACTCTTGATTTCAGTTCCGGTCATGGTCTCACAGTTTGTGAGATTGAGCCCCACGCTGGATTGACAGCACAGTCTGCTTAGAATTCTCTCTCTCTCTGCCCATCCTCTGCTCGTGCTCTCTCTTTCTCTCTCAAAATAAATAAATAAATAAACAAACAAACAAAAAAAGAATGTTAAGGTCAGATGGTTATTATCATAACTACCTTAATTGCAAGTTTTAGTATCATTATCTAATAAGATTTTTACATGAAGGAAAAAAACCAAAAAAGCAGGTCCTTCTAACTCCAAAGTCCATGTTCTTGACCACTAAAATATCTTCTTCCTGGATCCAAGTCAATATGTGCTTTTGGTACAGTTTCTAATTAAAAAAAAACATATGACTTGTCCCTGCTATATTTTCACTTAATGCAAGAGTAGAAACAGTATGAAATAGAGGTAAGAGTACAGAATAAAGGTGAAAAGACTTTGGGTCTACTTCTAGCTAGCTATGACTTTGCCAAGTCATGTAAATTCCTTAGCTTACTCTTTTCTCACCTGTAAAATTCCTTCACAGGATTGACAGCAAAATAAGAGAAGAAAATACATATGAAAGTATTTGAAAATATTTAGGAATTAAAGACATCATTATAGCACATACTGTGTAAAATACATTATGCTTTATTTCAAAAAGGCATTTTAGATAATATAAGGCATGCAGGTAGATTCTGGAAAATAACTTGCCATTAAAAATAGAAAATTTTAAAAAACAAAAATTTTAGTTTACTTTTTAATTTTTCTTAGACTACCTTTGATTTTAATGTGTAGGACACTACATAAGATATCACGGTAATTATTTTTACTCCCTTAATGATTTAAAGTGACTAACAAAACTCCTTAATGGTTCAGAAGTACAGTGGTATATTCTCGATATGATAAGCTTATTTTCTTCTTTTCAGATATATATATTTTTTACTCCAGATAGTTTTTGCATCATATTATCTCAGCCTTGAAATTAATATGAATTTTGTTTCCTCTTCATATTTTTTATCATGATTTCTTAGGTCTATAGACTTCATATATAAATTATACTATAGAGTATATTCTAACACACCAGACATGCTAGGAGCCAGAAAGTATAGAAAAGAATGATGTAAAACTACTATAAGAGTGCTTTCTGTTGCCATTAACAGTGAATGTATCTATTAAACAAATGAACTTCTTTTTAGGCTAAACTGGCATTATATTCAAAGCTCCTACACAAGTGTGAAACTGATACCTATTTTATATATTTCATCCTACTTGTATGCAAGCACGCTTACAAAATGATGAAAATGCTTACTTACTCGTATACCTTTAGGACCTGGATTACCTTCTGGTCCAGCTACACCCTAGTGTGAACAAAAGACATCATCATCATACTACAGTACTTTGAAAGCATTGTTGATAAATGAAATGAAATGGGTACATAAAGAGGTATCATTTTTCACAAGTATAAAATTCAGAACTAGGTATACTTAATGAAGACTATATATGGTCAAGAAGTTTTAGCATTTCAGAACCAAAAGAGGTTCTGATATATATATATATATATATATATATATATATATATATATATATATAATATATATATTTAGAGGCACTATATATGTGTGTATATATACATATATATATATATGTTTTTAGACAGCCAAACAAGGTAGATTAACACACATTATAAGATATAAAAAATAAATTTTAATTAAATTATTTCTCATTGGAAAATTGTCTTCTTTTAAAACACTTCTAGTTAAAATATCTAAAATATATTCCCATAATTTAAAAAAATACATTTTAACTTCAGATCAATGTCCATATGCTTGAGCATTTATATTTTATGTTTCAGATAACATAAATCATCACTTGGTGGTAAGACTGTAATATACAATACCTTCCATGTATTTTCAAAGGCCCAAAATGTGGAATTTTGTTAACTATAGATTACTTTTTGGCATTTTCATTTCCCTTATTCTTGAGAATAAAAAAGATATTATAACTATAGTTTTTTAGTATGCTAAATGAATAATCAATTTCAAGAGTAAGCCTTCATGAAAACCTATGAAAGAAAATTTATTCTGTTAGTAGTCTACAAGAAAGAAAGTTATAAATTAGAGGGAAATAAATATGAAATAATTAGAATGAATTTTCAAAACCATATACAAAGACTTGAATTCATTTCAGATAAAAGTGTTTGGTAGTGGTATATATAGCACTATCAAACTCTCAAGTTTTTATAACTCTGCTATTAAAAAATAATACTTGTTATCCAATCTGAACTCTTACCATTACTTCATTTTAGTCAGTGGCAGTATTGTAAAATCAGCCACAGGATTGTTTTAAAATCTTATTAGACTCTTGGGCATTTTAATTTTGAAGGTTCCACTGTATCACATCATACATGTTTAAAAACTCTACTCCAATTTTACACATAACTTTCTACAGTAAGATTCTGGAGGATTTTTATAATTTTGATTTTGAATTATTTTGCCATGAGTAATTCATTATTTGATAAAAGTAAACCAATTATTATTTGAACACTAACTCTGAAAATCAGAAAGTGCAATGCATTAATACAAAGGAACATAAAAGGAAAAGTATAAATATAGTTACCTCACCTGCCTGCCAGGGTAACCACGTGAACCAATATTACCAGTGAATCCTGGAATTCCCTGAAATAAAAAACAAAATAAATAAAACAATACAACAAAACCAAAAGAAGCCCAAGGAAACAAATTTGGCACAATTATAATATTCAAGTTCAGAAAGAATTTTTTTCGCCACAGAAGGACCAAAGATCCTACACATTGTTTATCTGACTGAAATCACCTACTTGAAATTAAAATGAGCCAAAATAACTAAATAAATGTAAATAAAACTGTTAGATTAGGGCTCTAAATAAGACATTGATTATTAATGATAAATCCAGGATGGAAAATTCCAGCACTACATAAATAAGACACCTATTCTAGAAAGAGTTGGTACATTAATTTCTTTCTTTTATTTTTTTAATAAATATTTATTTGAGAGAGCACAAGCAAGGGAGGGTAAAGAGAGGGGGACAGAGAACTGAAGCAGGCTCTGCACTGACAACAGTGAGCCTGATGTGGGGCTTGAATTCATGAACCATGAGAACATGACCTGACCCAAAGTAGATGCTCAACCAACTGAACCACCCAGATGCCCCAAGAGTTGGTACACTTCTTAATAACCAGTGTCTTTTTATATTGTCTCGTGTCTCAATCATTTTCTTACCTCAACATCTTGCATGTTAAGCATGATGTCCTTAATGTCTGAGCATGAGCCCCAGAAGACTAAAAGGGGCAGTGAACTTCAGAACCAACCTCTTCTTCCTTCCTAAAGTAAACTTTTTTTTTATAGCAAGTCTGATTAAGAAATGGATATTGAGTGGTAATTACCTCAATCATGATATATCTCTATCTAAAAATTCAAACAGTGACACTGGAATTGTAAATTCATTTAAATTTTTCTTTTTTGTTTTAGAGAGAGAGAGACAGCATGCGCAAGCAGGGGAAAGGGGCAGAGAGAGAGAGAGATAGAGAATCTTAAGCAGGCTCCATGCTCAGTGCAGAGCCAACACAGGGCTCAATCCCATGAACCTGATATCATGATCTAAGCTGAAACCAAGAGTCGGATGCTCAACTGATTGAGTCACCCAGGCACCCAAGTAAACTCATTTTTTATTTATTTTTTTAAAAATTATGTATTTGAATTCAAGATAGTTAAAATACCGTGTGGTATTGGTTTCAGGAGTGTAACCCAGTGATTCATCATTTACATATAACACCCAGTGCTCATCCCAACAAATGCCCTCCTTAATGCCCAACACCCATTATGGTTTGCCTCCCTCTCCGATTTTATCTTATTCTTCCTTCCTTTATCCTATATTCATTTGTTTTGTTTCTTAAATTCCACATATGAGTTAAATCATATGATGTTTGTCTTCCTCTGACTGACTTATTTCACTTGCTTAGCATAACACACTCCAGTTCCATCTATGTTGTTGCAAATGGCAAGATTTCACTCTTTTTGACCACTGAGTAATATTTTAGTGTGTGTGTGTGTGTGTGTGTGTGTGTGTGTGTGTGTGTGTGTGTATACATGAATCTGGATGCAAAAACTCTCAACAAGATACTAGACAACCAAATTCAACAGTACATGAAAAGAATTATTCACCATGATCAAGTGAGATTTATTCCTGGGCTGGAGGGCTAGTTTAATATTTACAAATCAATCAGTGTGATATACCTCATTAATAAAAGAAAGGATAAGAACCATATAATCCTTTCAATAGATGCAGAAAAAGCACTTGACAAAATACAGCATTCTTTCTTGATAAAAACCCTAAAGAAAGTAGGGGTAGAAGGAACATACCTCAACATCATAAAAGGCATATATGAAAGGCCCACAGCTAATGTCATCCTCAATGGGAAAAAACTGAGACTTTCCCCCTAAGGTCAGGAACACGACAGGGATGTCCACTCTCACCACTGTTGTTCAACATAGTACTGGAAGTCCTAGCCTCAGCAATCAGACAACAAAAAGATATAAAACTTTTACTCTTTGCAGATGACATGATACTCTATGTGGAAAACCTGAAACACTCCACCAAAAAACCGCTAGAACTGATATGTGAATTTAGCAAAGTCGCAGGATATAAAATCAACATACAGAAATTGGTTGCATTTCTATACACCAATACCAAAGCAGCAGAAAAATAAATCAAGGATTTGATCCCATTTACAATTGCACCAAAAATTGGAAGATACCTAGGAATAAACCAAACCAGAGGTAAGATATCTGTATGCTGAAAATTATAGAAAGCTTATGAAAGAAATTGAAGACGACGCAAAGAAATGGAAAAACATTCTATTCTCATGGATTGAAAGAACAAATATTATTAAAATGTCTATAGTACCCAAAGCAACCTACACATTCAATGCAATCCCTATCCGAATAACACCAGCAATCCCTAACAAAATAACACCATAATACTACCCAAAGCAATCTACACATTTAATGCAATCCCTATCCAAATAACACACTAACAAACAAAATTCATTTTACATTGGCAACTTTGTATTTTTTATTTTCAAACAAGGTTTGCTGAAGGCAGGCTGATATATAGAGAATCAAAGGCATAAGAAAGGAAGCTTCTACAGGCCTAGACCATCAAGAGAGAAGAAATATCTCCATTTGTTTTTACTTTCATTGATACACTATTTATTCATTCATTCATTAGTTTATTCAGAGTCTAGATCTGTTAAATAATTCTTGAGCCAAGGAAATGCCAGAAGCATACATGTTGAACTGCCTTTACCTAACCTCAAATGGTGACAGCAAAGGTAAATTTCATGGATTACTTATTTATTATGTAAAATTCATTTCCTTCTTATTGTTTGTAAAACAGATAAAAGACACTAGCCCTTTGTCCCTCTGCTCCGAAGCACACAGAAGAGTATTACCTCCAGTTTAAGTAGAAAAATACTATAAAATGCTCCCAAATTTGGAAAATCTATAGAAAGAGAAGACCAAGGAAAAGACAAATGGAGGATCATAGGTAAAGTTTTTGCCCTCCCATTCTATTAGATATGAAGGCTTCTTATATGTCTTTATTTCCCCTTTCCTCAGAATCTCTCTCAATTTTGTTCTCATTTTTCTCCCTCCTTTCCTCTTCCTCCAACAATTACCATTTATTGAGCACTTTTTATGTGTCAATCACTATGCCAAGCACTTTACATATATCCTACATCTATGAGATAGATGCTATTTTCTCCATCCTCCATTTGGCATAAGATACAGAGAAGTTATGAAAATTGCCCAAGATGCCACAGTGAGTAAGCAGCAGAGCCTGGATATGAACTGAGACAATCTGACAAAAGTTGTGTCATGCACACACACATACATACACATATCATACATACACATATGTATGTACATGTACATATAGACATTCATCCATATATATGTGTGTGTATATATATATATATACACACATATATATATATATATATACATATATATATACACACACACATGGCAATGGACAATTTAACAGAAAGTGAGTGAACAAGTGGATTTCTGAGAATTGCAGAATAAAATTCTTTTTTTTTTTTTTTTTTAGTGTTTGTTTATTTTTGAGAGAGACAGAGACAGAATGCAAGTGGGTTAGGGGCAGAGAGAGAGGGAGACACAGAATCTGAAGCAGGCTCCAGGGTCTGAGCTGTCAGCACAGAGCCTGATGTGGGGCTCGAACTCACCAGCCGTGAGATCATGACCTGAGCCGAAGTTAGACGCTCAACCGACTGAGCCGCCCAGGTGCCCCTCTTTTTTTTTCTTGTTTGTTTTTTTTGAATCCTTATTTATTTTTGAGAGAGAGAGAGAGGCAGCAGAGCATGAATGGGGGAGAAGCAGAGAGATAGGAGACACAGAATCCGAAGCAGGCTCCAGGCTCCAAGCTATCAGCACAGAGCCTGATGCAGGGCTCGAACTCACCAGCTGTGAGATCATGACCTGAGCTGAAGTCTGACACTTAACCAGATAGGCCACCCAGGTGCCCCTGCAGAATAAAACTCTTATCTACATTTGGAGAGATTTAGCCTATGAATTTCCAAAACCATATTTACATACTAAATATTACCTTACTACAATATATATAATATTATATTCCCATAATAACATTCATTTAGCACCTATCTTATGCCAGGCACAATTTCAAGTATTTTATATGTAATATCTTATTTAATCTGCCTAGACCCTAGAAAGTAGGTATTATTATTTATTTTACAGATTAAAAAATGAAACGTAGAGCATTTGTCACCAGTGCAAAGTCACTCAGACAATAAGTGGGAAGCCAAGATTTGAGTCAGCAAGTCTAATTCCAGAGACCACCATCCCAGGCTGCTTTCCTGGTATAGTGCTAAAGTGCACATAACTTCCAATATTACTCTAAGGAAATTCTAATTTAATTAGGAAATTAAATCTCTAATTACGAGATTTGCCCCAGTCTATTTACAACAGCTTCCTTTATGCCTCATCCAATTCTAAAATACACAGGCCTATATACAGACATTCACAAAACCTTCTATTAAGTTATGCCAATAGAAAGAAGTGAAACAAATTTAAAAGACTGTTTTTATTCTGTAGGTCACTGTCTGGCTAAGACCAACCATCATCCTTTTCATTCCTCTCCTAGCCAAATTAGGTAAATTGAACTCTCTATTAAAAAGCAATCTGTTTTAAGACATAAAAGAAATCTGACTTTGAATGGATTTTCATAGCGGGTATTAAGGCAACATGTAGAGATTTAAGACATTCCAGCTGCAAAGAGAAATACACAAAAGAATTCTGCTGGATGCCTAAATTCTGCTATCCTGGAATAGCAGTAAACAAAGTAAACAAGTAAGCCTTCAGCATAATCCTACATGGCATAAACATGTCTAAGCCAACCACACCCTAAAATCACTGTGACAACCACAGAAGCTCAAAAGAAATTCAAAACAAACACTACAACTCAATTCACTATGCACTTAAACGTGTTAAAAACAAAATGTGGCCCACTTAAATCTACAGATTGAATGGAGCAGTTTAGACACAAAGTTGTATCTTTAGAGCCTGCAGAAATAAGGAATAGGAAACCTGCTCCAATCCTACTTCTAACTTCAAGCATTAAAAGCAAACACTCTGAGACTATCAGACTTCATCGAGAATCCCAGCACTGCTACCAAGTAGAATTAGTAAAGTAGAATAATAATTTCGGGATCACAGGATTATTGTGTAAAGAAGACAGAACAATGTGTAGAAATATATTTAAAAGTGGGTAAACTGCAATAATTCTTAGTGTTGGTGTGTATTAAATTAGTTAACATGTGGAAATATTCAATAAATAATTGTAGTACTAGAAGTTGTAGTTAATAGTAGGTACAGCTTAGTAGCTAATAAAGATTCAATAAATGGCAGTTCCTATTACTAGAGCTTGCACAGATGATACAATTATTTTCCAAATGTTTGTCCACCGATTTGTAGATATTTATAAATTTTCCAGAAGTAAACATCTCCTACCAAATTAGTTATGCTCCTCTTAATTTCTACAGTGTTTTCACAGTTAAAATGCAAAAGGGTTTTAATTGTATTTCACAGTTAACACCAATTTTGCCCTTTTTTCTGGAAATAAATAGAATGAAAAGCAATAACTGATTCCAAAATACATTTTCCAACCTTTAAAATTGATTTTAGATGCTTCTAAAACACATACCTCCCTCAAAACAATAACAAATATACTAAGAACTAGGTTATAGAGCTATGAGGTTATATAGGTTATATAGCTGTGAGAACACCCGTTAGTACTGACGGGTCAATTTTTCACTTACTTGTGAAATAATTAGGTTTTCTTCATTAGAATTCATACATTTGTGCCAAAGCAGTTTTCTAGAGATTCTTTTTTTTCTCCCTGGGGACTAATCCCTCCTGCCTTTCAGACTTTTTCCCCCTAAATGTTTTCCAGCCCTTGTTTGATTCAAGAAACTGAGATTACACCTTTACAGGTACATGCATCACTTGTTATATTTAGTAATTAGTAATTTTGAAAAATTGTGCCTCAGGGACTGAACAGAGTGTACTGTAAGGGACACTCTCTGCTGAATCTCCAGTAATGGTGTCCCTCACCTTAGTTAGTTTCTAATTAGTTAGTTTTCATTGCTTTATTCATACTGACCTAGTACACATTGTGTTGAAAACAAAAGAAATGGCTTTATTTTTCTCCCTATGATATATATTGTTTTCTGGTGGGGAAGACAAAGAATTACATGATAAAAACTACAAGGCTCCCAAACTATTTTGGCTTTTAAATATGTGTGTAATGGACAATAGCATATGTGCTATTCTAATTTGGATTTTTATTAAAATTTATTTACATTCCTTCATGCAAGGGTCAGGAAACTAACAGCTATGGACAGGCTTTTGCAAATAGGCAAGCCCCTGAAATTGTATAAAAAATCAAATGTGTGAAAGAAAATATAAAAACAAAAAAATACAAAGTAATCAGTTGTGTGTATGCACATGTGCAGGTACATGCATATGCATGAATATGTGTGTTTTCTGGGGAAAGAGCTCATAGCACTTATGACATTCTCAGAGGGGCTTTTGAACCTCAATAGTTTAAGAACTAGTTGCTCAGTTGGCTAAGCATCCAACTTCGGCTCAGGTCATGACCTCATGGTTCATGGGTTCACTGTGCAGAGCCTGCTTGGGATTCTCTCTCTCTCCCTCTCTCTCTGCCCCTTCTCCACTTGTGCTTTCTCTCTCTCAAAATAAACAAACTTAAAAAAATTTTATTCATTTATTTATTAAAAAAATGTTTGTATTAGTTTTTTTTATTTTTGAGAGGCAGAGAGAGAGAGAAAGCGAGCGAGCACGAGTGGGGGAGGGGTAGGGAGAGAGGGAGACAGAATCCGAAGCAGGCTCCAGGCTCTGAGCTCTCAGCACAGAGCCGGATGCGGGGCCCCAACTCATGGACCATGAGATCATGACCTGAGCTGAAGTCAGATGCTCAACCCACTGAGCCACCCAGGTGCCCTTAAAGAAATTTTTTTTTAAAGTTTAAGAACTGCTGTCCTGGAATATGTTAAGCAGATAGTTAAAGTCAATCAGGGGTTTGGGAAAAACAAACAAAACTATAACGTGATTAATTGAAAAAGTTTGTCCTGCACTAAAAATTGAAAATAATTGAGAAGAAAATCTTAAATAAGTGGGGAAAAAGAATCTCTCAAGGAGTCCCTAATGTGTGTCTTTTTTTACTGTAGAAGATATAAGTTTTACGAAGTACTTACTGGTTCACCTCGGAGACCTGGGAGCCCCGGATGGCCTTTGAGACCCTGCAATGGTAAAGGTGAAGACATGTTATGAACAGTAAATTCATACAAGCAAAAGAACTAAACAAAGGTGCCAAGTTGGTTCCCCCCCCATTTGGTTTTCTCATAAATGAATGTTAATTCTTACTAATTTATTACTTACTAATCTTCAATTTGAGCGTTATTTGAATTCTTTGTTACTATCAACTGAAATGGTAGCATAGTATTGAAAAAAGAATACAGAACAGCATCTTTTATATAAAGCTGGTATCCAGCAATGGATCTGCTAAATCTTACTGATGCTTTTTAACAGTTGGTTTTAGTTTATTAATGCTGAAGCAAAATCCTGTCAGACAAAATCTATTTGTAATTATTGAAAAACTGGACCATATCCAGGCAGTTTCTCTAATCCAAATCATTGTAATCACACTCCATGAATGAGCTAAGACAAATCAAAGAGGCCACTCACAGTTCCTATGACAAAAGGGGCTTTATTGAGCTAAAAAATCAGTAACAAAAAAATTTTCCATATACTATAACCAAAATCAAGTATTTAATCTCCATTATTAATACCCAAAGATATAAAATAGATAATATCCTTTTTCTTCTAGAAAGATCTGTGAGAAAAATAAGGCTAAAAGAAGGGACAGGAAGAAAGAAACATTCTCATCGATATGCACAAACCTTAATTATAGATCACCAAGATAGATCAACCAAAGAAATTAAATATTTCATAAATCATGGCATTATTAAAGTTACTCATTTACCTACAGCATCTAATATACCCAATCTTTTAGCTCAAGTTTGCTCTGAGTTTACATTTTTTTAAAGATAGTTAAAGATCAGCCTAATTACAAAATATGAGATATATTGTTCTCAGTCGTCCAAATGTCACTTGAGATTCCACAAATAAAAATATCGTCAAAGCTAAGTCACTTTTTTTGAGAGAGAGAAAGTTGGGGCAGAAGATGAAGAGAGAGAGAGAGAGAGAAAGAGATAGAGAATCCCAAGTAGGTTCCATGCTCAGCGCAGAGCCCAATACAGGACTTGATCCCACAACCCTGGGATCATGACCTGAGCTGAACTCAAGAGTCAGAGGATAAACTAACTGAGCCACCCAGGTGCTCCTCTTCACTTTTTATAATAGGACATAAGAAATGTCCTCAGCAGTAACAAGGTGGTGGTGGCTCCCTAAGATGAGACAGCAGCTCTAGGAAGGTGGGAGCTAAGCAGCTCCTGAGGAAGTGTCAGGAAGGTGAGTAACAAGAAGCCAAGGTAAGAGGCACATAGGTAGAGAAACCTCTGCCATAGGCTTATCTCTTTTACCTTTTTTAAAAAAGTGTTTATTTATTTACTTATTTATTTTTATTTCTGTGAATGCTTGAGTCTAACTACATGCTTCCCTTTCTTTGGCTACCACCTGTTTTTCTGGCCAGAGATTCCTCCCTCCCCTAGCCCATGATGAAAAAAGCATAACTTCTTTAATTTACATTTCCTGAAGCAGTTTACAACAGTGAAGTAGGCATGTTAAACATGGTATCTTCTGTATGTACAATTTCCTTTGAAGGGATTGTTTCTCATCCAGAGACTCTAATAAAGGGGCAGCAACAGTCATGATCTTTTCTTCATGAACTCACTCCTGCTCATCTCAGCCACAGGAAACAACACTTGATCTAAAGGAGGCCAATACAAAGTCTGGCCAGAAGGCGATGAAGTCACTCGGAATAAAGAGTTTTGCCTAACTAGGAACAAGCTGGGTCAGTCAAATTCTTTTTTTAATTAAATGAAACTATTTTTTAAAAAGGAAAGAAAGAAAAATTCAGGTACTAAGCAGTAGGGGGCTGAAGCGGGAAAGATTCACAAAGGTTAAGGGGAATTGAGATGTCACAAGAAAGCCAAAGTATAAACACAGAATTTAGAATAAGCAGAAACTATGTTAAGAAAGTTGTTCTCAGAGATAACACAAAAGGGCAGATGTGGGAAGAACAGAGAGTAGCAGTACTAGAAAAGTACAGTAAAAGATCCACGGACTAAGGCAGCTACGCCACTCAGAGCTGCTTTGAATCAGTGCTTGTCTCCATAAGACCAAGTTACATTACAGCACCTATTTTTAGATTCCGTGGGTCCCTGCTTCCCTTAATACTACAGAGAGGACTGAAAGAATTTTCTCTTCCTTGAGATAGCCTAACTCTCCATTCTTTGCAACCAGAAGAGCCTGAGTTAAACAAAATGTTCTGGTTGTCTTTTCACTGCTAACAATAATAAAGAACAGACCAAGCAGGCTGAGTTCTAGGTCCAGTTTTGCCACTAACTAACTACAGCATGAGCTTTGAAGTCTATATTTGTAAAAATGATGGCAGTGAGTAAAATTATTTAAAATTTCCTTTTAGAGCCTAAATGTCCATCAACTGATGAATGCATAAAGAAATTGTGGTTTATATACACAATGGAATACTACGTGGCAATGAGAAAAAATGAAATATGGCCTTTTGTAGCAACGTGGATGGAACTGGAGAGTGTGATGCTAAGTGAAATAAGCCATACAGAGAAAGACAGATACCATATGGTTTCACTCTTATGTGGATCCTGAGAAACTTAACAGGAACCCATGGGGGAGGGGAAGGAAAAAAAAAAAAAAAGAGGTTAGAGTGGGAGAGAGCCAAAGCATAAGAGACTGTTGAGAACTGAGAACAAACTAAGGGTTGATGCGGGGTGGGAGGGAGGAGAGGGTGGGTGATGGGTATTGAGGAGGGCACCTTTTGGGATGAGCACTGGGTGTTGCATGGAAACCAATTTGACAATAAATTTCATATATAAATAAAAAATAAAATAAAATAAAATAAAATAAAATAAAATAAAATAAAATAAAATAAAATAAAATAAAATTTCCTTTTATTGCTAGCATTCTGTGATTACTTGGATCTGTAAGAAAGCCACTGCTTTTTTTTTTTTTTTAATTTAGCTTCATGGAATGAAAAACAAAGGCATATTTATTAGTTAATTTGGCCATCCAGGCATAGGAAGAATTTAAGTAAGACTGATGTATATATCAGAGAAAAAGCAGATTCAACCATAAGATCTAAATCAAAGGTGAAAAGCATAAAAGACTGTTAAAAACTGAGAACAAACTGAGGGTTGATGGGGGGTGGGAGGGAGGGGAGGGTGGGTGATGGGTATTGAGGAGGGCACCTTTTGGGGATGAGCACTGGGTGTTGTATGGAAACCAATTTGACAATAAATTTCATATATTGAAAAAAATAAAAAAATAAAGCATTATAAAATAAATAAATAAAAATAAATAAATCAAAGGTGAGGACTCTGAGATATGTAAATGGAAAAGAATGGGTCAGGTCGGAGGCTTTTATAGCCTAGTAAAAGATAATTGTAAATCAGATTTGAGTGGAGGAATAAGAGACAGTGGAGAGCTCCTTATAGAGTTTAAACTGAAGTTCCTTATCTATTCTATTCAGTGTGGTATCCCCAGTGTTCAGAATAGTGCCTGGCTCATAGGAAGTGCTCATTAATTACTCAATGAAGGGACTTGGATGGATGAATGAATGAATTGATGGAAAGACGTGAATGGATTTGAGAGTAACCTGAGTACAAACTAGATTCTAAGTATCTAATATGACATCTCAATTCTCTTAATATTAAAACAAATTGAAGAAAGGCCTCCTTCTATTCCCTATATTGGTGACTATATTCCTTATTTATATTCTACTTAAACACTAGTCTGTAAAGTTTTAAAAAGCAAAGGGAATAAATTCCTGGGAAAAATGCCTACATTCAAATTTTGACATAGCTCCAATCTAGGGACCTAACATTTTATTTTAAAAAATAGCTTATAGTATACTCTTTTGAAAATATTATTTGAGTCACTGTTTTCTAACTCACATAGGAAGAATAACAAAAAGTCCAGTAAATAACAACATAGAATTTTTCTTGGATAAATATATTGGAAAAAAAAAACAACAACAATGTGAACACAGTCTTTAAGGAATGCCAATAGGAAAATTTACAAACTCTGTTTTAAAATAGATTAAAGACCCATTATAATAAATCATACAATTGTCTAAATATTTGTTGTGATAGAAAGCTGCCTTACCAAGAATTACAATAACAAATGGGACTTAGGATCTAATTTTAACAGAGACTTTCATGTTAATACTTATTTTAACAAAAATTTGACCCCAACAAATATGTTGTCAATAGGTAACCACACATGACCAAAGAGAGAGAGGGAGGGAGGGAGGGAGAAAGAGAGAAAGAGAGATAGGGGAAGGGGGGAGATACAATTAAAGAATTAAAATCATAAATATTGAGATGGGAAAGAAAGAAATTTCAAGTAGATACTGAACTTTGCCCAAGTAATTAAAATTTTGGATGCATATATAAAATGTTTATCCATAAGAAAGTTGGTGGTACCACTTATATACAGGCCATCCTCACTGGACATATGGTACTACAGGCCCGTAAAACTGACCATCCAAGCTGAAACCATGCAAAGCAATATTAATAATGGGAAAAATTACAAATGTTCTGTGATTTTTAAAAATATTTGTCAAAATGTTAAAAATTCTGACAGTTAAAATTGTGTAGGGAAATGAAAAAATGTTCAACTAATATTTGGTGCAACATAATTTAAAAGATTAAAAACATTGAGAACTAAAGTATTTCTTTGAAAAAAATTTATAAAGAGTAGTTTGAATGGTGCTTGCCTTCTTGTATAAATTACCATACTGAGCAAGCATATTTTCTGTGCTTTGGCAAATTATCACACTCTTTTCTAACTCTGGATCAACTTTGAACATTTTATCCTTAGTACTTTCAATGCCATGAAATAGTTCCAAAAGTTCTTCTAATGTGGAGGGTGTTTTGCTGGTGTTACTCTTCTGGGACATCTCTCTCCTATTCATCACAACCCTTTCCTCATTTATGTCCAAAAGTTAACCTTCCCTGTGTTCCTCTGGCTGCATTATCTAGGGTCTCTCAACTGGGAGCAGGGTCCTAGGGTCAGCTATTTTTTCTATAATTCCATTTATGTTCAGCTCTAATTTTAAGTCCTGTGTTATCATGATTCCTTTATTTTGTTGTACTTTCATCTTTGCTGGTCAGTTACCTCTTTTGATTATCCATTTGTATAACATATCACATAGGTTTATCACTGAGAGACAAGGAAGCAACACACTACATACTTTGTTGTCTGCATGATCTGAATAACAGATGCACAGTGAACAATTACCAACTGACTGGATGAAATGATGTGACTGGTCATTGACCTTGATGCATAGCTGTTATTTACGTAGTTTTTATAGGTTATGTTGTTTTGTAGACTGAAGAGACTATAGCAGAGTTTGTACTTTATGCAATTAATCGCAGTTAATAACTGTGGTTAATAACTGTGGTAAGTGAAGTTTGAACCATGTTGTTGGGAGACTGGTGTTATTTTCATTAAACATAGTAACTGAAATTTGTGTATATTTGAACCATCCAAAGTGAGGAATGCCTGTATATATATATTAAGAAAAATTCTCAATGACCTTATGATAAAATCTCCATGTTGTCAACTTTATATATTATTAGTGTTCTCCTTTTAACAGTCTTTTCCCCTCACTAGATGGAAAAGACACATATTCACTCAGATAAGGACTTTTCTCCTATGGCATAAGACCACTTCTGTATTGTCACCTTACCTTTCTATCTGGGGCCTCCTTCTATAGACTTTAGGTTTCAGAAAGGTAGAAGCATTCCCCTCCAGAGCCCACAGAAGTGCCAAAGAAACTGGAGAATAGATGATTTGCTTTTGGCACTCCCCTTCTTAAAACCCATCAGGTAGTTCTCTATTACATGATAAACTAATAGACGCAAGTGATACATGATGTAAGTTCCTTTATGAGGTTGCCCCTGAATAGCCCTCAAGCCTTATCTCCTGACACCTCCTGTCTCACACTTCATAACCCAGGAACAAGGAACTGCTCTTTGCCTGCGAGCCTCTGTTTCCGCCATCTCCTCTGTGTAGCTAGCATACATGTCCACTAACTACCATATCCTCAGCATAACGGCTGCTCATCCTCAAGATGCAGGTCAGATGTTGCCTCCTTCCCCGTTCCCTAAACACTCTCCCACTGCCCTCAACTACATCCTACAATAACCTTTTCATATCTTCATTATTGCCCTTGTCATAGCATAATACACCTTTGTAATTTACTTTAGTGTGTTTCCTTTCTTTAGACCATAAGCTACTGGAAGACAGGGACTATACCTTATTTACATAATACTGGTTTTCTGAGTGAACTGCAGGGCAAAAGGATGTGACTAAAACAAATGTAGCATTTGAGAGAGTTACTGACAGATTTTATCTCTGGAAGGAAGCTGCTCTTTTGTTTGAAGCAACCTCCCTGGATCTTTTGCTTCTGTCTAATCTCGGGAAGTTAAGGCGAAGGTGGGATGACCATGTATATAATCGTGTGAAAGGCAACACCACTGAGAGATCAGTAAACAGGTTAACTAGTTCTACTCAGCCTACCTAAAATGGGATGAAATCCTGATAAGAGGCCTCAGGGAAAATAAGACAGGAAGAGACACTGATTTGGGAAGCAGAGAAGCAGAGAAGAGAAGAAAGATGACCACTAGGACTGGGTGAAAGGGCACAATCAATGAAACGTAAGAGCAGCAACCTTCAGTCACTCACTAATAATACGTGCTGGACACTAGGCTGAGATACTACGTAAGGACTCCTAAGTCACTCATATATTTCCCTTTAACCACTGCTACTTCAGCGTTGTTTGAAGGCAAGAGTAAATCTCATTTTTCTGTAATGTAAGAGCATTGGTTTACAGATTAGGTAGTTGCAAGTTTCTAATGAAACTTGTCAATCACTACAGGAGTCATAGTGACAATGCCTTGAGGGATACAAACAAAGGCCTATATTCATGTTTTGGCCAAAATAACCAGAGAAAAGCATGGCAAAATTGAGAAACAGTGATAATATGACCATAAAAAAAAGATGAAATCAATAGCTATGAGAATGGCAGCACTTCTTGGGGCAAGGCAATAAATAAGAATAAGAAGAGAATAAGAAGTTTAATTTTTTTAAAAAAACAAATAAATTGAAGGAGGATCCCAGATAACTGGAGAGCTTGAGGGGACTCCCATTACAGGATTAAACACCACACAAACCTCTCTATTCTACCCGCTTCCCCTTCTTCTTGGAACATACCTCCCTCACGCACACAACACACTTGTGCCAACCTTTGTCCCAACCTCCTCACAATACTGACCCACTAACCTCCTTTAATCAGTACCTGGTTTCTACTGTGGCCCCGTCAACCCTAGTAATAGTCCTTCTCAACTAGTTCTCAGAGAAAAAGAATATGATAAACTAATATTCAGAATGGTGTTATATGACAGATAACAGCTTTTTCTGAGAACACAGATTTTTTTTTTTTTTAATTTCTGGAAACCGAAATACTTTTAGCCAAATGAACTCATCCTTAATGTTAAAACGTCAATCACAAGAGCCAGACTGAGGAAAATATCTTTGGACACAGGGAAGTTTCCAAGTCCCGCAAATTACACCACTCTGGTAACCACTGGCTTGCCTGTGGGGGAGTTCAGTACTGCACTGCCTTGGTCCCAGTGTCCCCTACCATTAGTGGGAACGGAGGATTGCAGAGAAAGGAGATGGCAAGAATGGAGACAGCACAGACCCTATGCACAGCCTTTGTATTAGACGTCCAGTACAATACTTGGACTGGGAACCAACCCAAAGCACAATGTAGCTTTGCTGAGTTTTACAAGGATAGTGGGCAAGGGAGAAAATAATCTATAGAGTCAACTGTGGAGCAGCAGAACTCTCCTTATTTCTCTCTCCAGGCACAGATTTTTTATGCCAATCCTGATTTTTTATTGTCATTCTCATGGACATTCAGCATTATTGTAGCTCCTTAGTACTGTCCTTGCTTTAAATAGATTATGAAAAGCTGTCTAGTTTTTGAGTGACTAATAATTCACAATGCATTCCACTTGATGCTTCACTTCTTTTTTCCTTTCCAACTTTATAAAGATATTTACTGTGTTCCTCATATGTAATGGAAAACTTTTTAAGTAATTGAAATAATTCCATCAAAACACAATTAAGAATTTGCACTGATTTACAATTCTCACTAAAAAACCATAGTAATTAGTATTTTTGATATTCAGAAAAATACTGCCAAACACTGTTCATAAAAATCTGTATTAAAATGTGTGCTCATATTTCACCATTGCTGTGAGCTATATGCCTTTATGCTAAGATGTGCTTAACTGCTCCCATCTGGTTCATCCTCTTGATCCTACAAAAAGTGTTCCAATTGAAATCACTGTCAATGTTCTTACAATTTTAAATAGCAGACTTCCAACATTAATATAGCAACTGATTGCTATATTAAAAAACAATTTTAAATCCATCTGGAGTCCAAGCTCAGAATTATGACTCTTGTCTTCCATCCAACACAGCATACACTCTGGATCCAACTTATCTGCCTTTTGGCACAAATTTAGACACTGAGTGGGAAGTAAAAACATACTTTAGTTCCTAGGAAAATAAAAATTACATGAAGGTGGCTAAGTTGAGGCAATGTAACCAGTCAATTTGGGGAAACACATTGCTTGTTAAGATGTTGATACCGGTTAAAAAAAAAATTGGGAGGAGAGAGATAAAAAATGAAAAAGAAAGAAGCAAACTAAAAAATCTACTGAAAGGTGGAAAAAGACAGCAATGCTGCTAATTCATTCACTTTGTTATTTCTCTCAATATTACTTATGTTCAGAATGTTTTTAATAGCAACCTTCTGTTTATTAATCTCAACAGTTTTCATGAGATGTTGAGTGTTCTCAACACAACTTTCTTGCAGCCATTTTCAAAATTACTTGAGACGACTTATATTAGAAGAATTTTAATATTTCCAGATACTTTCAGAGAAAAGGAATAATGAAGTCATTATTATCTGTCATCCAAAACTATATCTGTTCCCTTGGCTTTCATGAAAAGCAAAATTTTACTTCCTCTTGTACACATGCCAGGGACAGTCAGCAGTACTGAAATACACATCCTACAAATACTGATTTAACAAACGAATTAATTAATGGAGAAGCAGTATTTGAAGCTATTAAGAGCAGTCATGTGTCAAACAGGCCTGGATTTGAGTCCTAACTCAGCCAATTAATAGTAGTGTGGTCTTGGGTAAGTGATTTAACCCTTTTATACTTCAATTAACTTATTTATGACATAGTGAACATACTGTCTGGCTTAATGAGTTGTTTTTGTTTTTTGGTTTGTTTACTTTGGAGAGAGAGCTCAGGAGAGGGGCAGAGGGAGAAAGAGAGAGAATCTTAAGCAGGCTTCATGCTCAGTGCAGAGACTGACGTGGGGCTCCTTCTCATGACCATGAGATCATAACCTGAGCCAAAATCACAAGTCAGATTCTTAACCAACTGGCCACACAGGCACCCCTCAATGAGTTGTTTTTAAAATGAAAAGAAATAGGGCTCAGCAGAGTGACTGGGATATGGCACATAATATATCAGTAGTAATAGTTATAATGATACTTTATAAAATAGTTTAAAGATAAAAGGATGTAATAAACTTTATATTAAACAAAACCCAAATACTTTGCTCATCTCTCATGATATGCAAAGAATAGTTAAAAGCACAGTTGATCCTGTAGCAGTAAGTTTTATCTCTCCATCCTTCCATAATTCTGAGTGACCATGAACAATTCCCTTAACCTCTCTGGGCTTACCTTAGATTTCTCACTTACAAAGTGAATAATTTAAGTTCTTACCTGGACCTTAAGAATTCACGTAGCACTAACATCATGGGTGGAATTGCAAGGATGAAAGAAACAGGAGTCCCAGGTTAGAGCTAACACGAGCTACTTTTCTAGGTTGTCCTAGTATGGATCCAGTTTGCAAGAAAGTAACCTAGAGTGACCTAGGTGGTTCAAAACATGAACCAAAACTAGTAAATTCCATAAAAGCAGCTCACAATTAACTGAGCATTTTATCCACTAATTGGTCTTGCCCTTCTCCCTTCTATACAGGCCACAGGAACAGTCTATCAAGCTCATTTTGAATATACTTCTACTGTATATTCATATTAAAACAAGACATGCACATAGTGTGATAGAAACTTGTCCCAAGCCTGATATGTGAAGAATCAATTTAGGTTTAGATTGAATCCTTATGTCCTTTCCCTAGAAATACTTGTTTGTTTTTTTTTAATTTGTATATAGTTTCTATTAATAGCCACACTCAAAAATTCTCAGAAAAACTACAAAATCATCTCAAATGTTTTAACACTTTTCTAAACTACTGTCAAATCATAGTGAACCATGAATATTTCATTTTTCAGAAATAAATTTATTTTTTTTAATGTTTGTTTATTTTTGAGAGAGAGAGACAGAGATACAGAGCGTGGGCAGGGGGGGGGCAGAGAGAGATGGAGACACAGCATCGGAAGCTGGCTCCAGCCTCCCACCTGTCAGCACAAAGCCTGACGTGGGGTTCGAACTCACGAACCCATGAGATCATGACGTGAGCCATACTCAGATGCTTCACTAACTGAGCCACCCAGCACCACTGTTTCTAATATTTTCAACAAAACTTTCTCTAGAGAAAATTCAGCTACCGCCACTATCTGACCACTGGCTTCTATATGATCAGCTTTAACCAAAAAAAGGCAGATTTTAAAAGTTTAAAAAATCATATAAGAGGAAAGGAAGTCTCTGAAGGATAATCTGTAGCCCAGTTTGTTTAAAATAATGCTGTATTTCACTTTAATAGACCTATACAGATCAAAAAGAATATATTAATCTTAAGATTTTAAAATGCTGGTAAGCCAAGACATATATAATATATGCACAGGTCTTTGAAAGCCATATCTTCTGCTTTAAGTAAGCACAATTCCAAAGTTAAAATGATAATGTGGTATAATGGTTACAATCAACTTTTTAAAATTTGTCTCTATAGATATTTCTATGCATAGTCCTCTACACAATAACCACTCCAATATTACTTAGAGTTCCTTTTCCTGAACTGCTAATTAATTTCCCAAACCACAGGCATCATTTAACTTCAGAAAGTAATGATTCGGTTTTTCGTCATATGTAGTATCATTCTTTAGGGTGAAATATTGTATATTTAATATCAGATAAAATAATTAAAATAATTTCCATATTATGAGATCTTTGATGCTATTCGTCAGTACAGTTTCTTCAGAGGTTTATTTAGTGGTTAGAGGTACACTGAGTGGCATTAATTGAACAGGTTTGTGACTATATATCAAGACCAATTCTGTTAGAAATGATCACTCTCCAGTCTCTGTCTCCATGGGAGCAACTACAATCAAAGAAGTGATCAGAGTCTAAGTACTGTTTCAGATGAAAATTAGTTTGAAGGCCATAAAAATAATGGTAGTGTGGGCATGGGAGGGAAAATACTCCATGAGATCAAAATCTTTTTCATCATTTTAAAATTCAGCTCTTTAGCAGGAGTTATAAGGGAAAGCAAACAAGGTTATATTTACAAAACCAGACAAACAGCTGATGGTTAATATTTGTTAGGGCTTGCAATTTGTCTGACACTCTATTGCATGGATTATCTCACTTCTTGTTCCCAATGACTACCTATAAAGTGGGTAGTATTATCCTCACATTTTATAAATGAGGGAACTGAAACATAGAGAGGTTAAATACTCTACCCAAAGTCATTGGGACCTAGAAAATGGCAGATGGGATTTGAATCAAGTAACCAGAGCCTGAATACCACTTCCAACCAACATGTCCCAAGAGAAAGGGTATAAGACATACAGAGACATCGACACAGCTCATTATTATATGTATTTAGATATCCATATCAAGTCAAATACTGCTCTTCAATATTTTGGGGCCTTTAATACTTAGATATTTTGTATCTTCCTTTTCCCTGTAGAAAGTCAACAATTCAGTGTTTGGGTGAAAAAGAAAAACAAGCTGAACATATAGAGGAGAAGCAGGAAGTGGAACAACATATTTTATGAAATAATTCTAGCAGCTGTATTAGATTCCTTTTCAACTCAGAAAAATATGTGTTGCCGAATACATATCGCTATTGTTTTTTACCTGCTATTCCCAATCCTGACTTCTGCCCTACTCTTCAGGCCTCATATGTATGTATGTGTGTGTGTGTGTGTGTATGTGTGTGTGTGTGTGTGTGTGTGTGTGTATACATATATATATATACACATGTGTGTATATGTGTGTGTGTGCATATATATATATATATATATATATATATATATATATCATGGCAGTGATTAGTATTTCTTAATACAATGAGAACCCTTTTAAAAAAAGTCAAAAGTATTACCTATAACCAAGTATACCTCGCTTTGAACAAATAAAAGTTAAAAAATGATTTTAAACTTTCGGAAGTAGGTTATTGCCCTTTTATAAAAAAGAAGAAGAAAAGACAAGCTTCAACATTCTGTCGGTGACTTTGACTTATCCCTGCATGTGAATTTTGTTCCCTTCATTAACTGAAGGGTTTTAGTTTTCATAGGGCATTGCCTTTTGTGGGCAACACTCTCCTGGATTAGGAGAGCATCCTAATTCTTTTTGCTGAGAAAAGGAATTTAAAACATTGACTTTGGGCTCCACTTCAAAATGAGATTTTAAGACTTGAAGAGCTCCCAGACCCAGAAGACAAGGATTATGTCAAAGTAAAACTACGTCTTACCTTATCACCTTGCATACCAGGGGGGCCCATTAATCCAGAAAGGCCTTGACTGCCCTAAGAACAAAACACAAAGAGAGGTTTAATGTTATGAATGGGAATTGAAAATTAGAATTCCCTTGCTGCAGGGTTTCATCTCCATCATCAAAATCTTACTGCATTCATTCCTGATCTTTGCAAGTAGGCTTAAGTTACACCTTTTCTCAGGGCCCTTTTGAGACTTTTTCTGAGGCTCCCCACATTTCTCTCTTCCCATGCTGAATACCTGCACCTTACTTCCTACTTCATGCCTCTGCCCCCTTTTTTTCTGATATTCTTTTCTCTAGGAATGCCCTCACTCCCTAAATTCCTGTCATTCCAAGATTTACTGTGTTTTAAAAATCTAAAGTTTACTAAAAAAATCTGTAAGGGGGGCACCTGAGTGGCTCAGTTGGTTAAGCTACAGACACCTGCTCAGGTCATGATCTCAGGGTTTGTGAGTTCGAGCCCCACATCAGGCTCTCTGCTGTTGGTGCAGTACCTACTTCAGATCCTCTGTTCACCTCTCTCTCTGCCCTTCTTCCCCTTTGCCCCCTCTCTCTCAAAAATGAATAAACATGAAAAAATAGTTCTATGAGCATGCTGTGTGGCAGCTGTGGAGGGCTCAGGCTGGCATCTGGTGGGATTCTCACGAGGAGCCTCCAGGCAGGGCTGTGGCGAGCAGGGCTGGGCTCACATGGCACAGCAGAGAAAGGGACACTTTTGCTTCCGGGGCTGTGCTGGTGTTGCCTGCTGTACCACTGGGAAGTAACTGCTGAGAAAATTTATTGGGAGGATGTGTGTTTGGCTCCCGCAGATGGGACTTCACCTATTAGGGCCGTCCATTCTCCTGATCCCCCAACTTTGATGAGGGCCTGCAAGCCCATCTTCGGGTGGGAGGGAGAAAGTATACTGATGTGAGGGGGAAGGAGTGTCTGGTGAGCAGAAGTGACAGTGAGAGACAAAGAGGAAGCTGTGTGAATGGGGTTGGAAAAAACATGTCAGAAAGGAATGAGGAAGGGGCACCGGGGTGGCTCAGTTGGCTAAGTGACCACCTCTCGATTTCTGCTCAGGTCATGATCTCACAGTAGTGGGACTGAGCCTCTCTCCCCTCCAGTTGAGCCCTGTGCTGGCGGGTGCAGGGATGAGTGTGGAGACTGCTGGGGATTCTCTGTCTCTCCCTCTCTACCCTTCCCCTGCTCATGCATGCGTGTGTGCTCTCTCTTTCAAAACAGATAAACTTAAAAAAAAAAAAAGAAAAGAAAAAGAAAAAGAAAAAGGAATGGTAACAATCTTGAGACACTTTGCTCCAAATGCAGTTTTACTTTCCTTCCTCTCTTTCTTTCTGCTGCAGCAAATATATTATGCACGAGAAAACAATGTTGTGAAAGAAAAAAGAGTACTTAAGTAATAATCCTAAGTAAACTAAGTGGCTGTGTTCTGTTTAATATTTAGTGCACTATGTACTTTAATGTGTCATCAAGTTAAACAATCAGAAGAGGAAAGAATGTTTCTAATGATTACCAATTGAATACCTTTCCATTTGTACTAATTTCATTTTAATACCTCTTCTTGACATTTTATTAGGATGGCTTCCATTTGTGATGGGGTGAAAGTTTATACAGGTAACATATATATATATATATATATATACACACACACACACACACACACACACACACACACACACATATATATATATATATATTTTACAATTAATAGAGGGAAAAGAAAGCTGCCCTAGGAAACAGGTTATTGGAGGCTTGTCTCCTTCTACTAGCTCTAATCGTGGGTGGATCACTTTACTTCTTTTAAAAGTTCCTCCATCTGGGGCACCTGGGTGGCTCAGTCAGTTGAGCGTCCAACTTCAGTTCAGGTCATGATCTCACAGCTTGTGAGTTCGAGCCCCTCATGGGGCTCTGTTCAGACAGCTTGGAGCCTGGAGCATGCTTCGGATTCTGTGTCTCCCTCTCTCTCTGCCCCTAACCCAGTCGCATTCTGTCTCTGTATCTCTCAGAAATAAATAAACATTTAAAAACATTAACAAAAAAATTAAAGTTCCTCCATCTGAAAAATGAGAATCTCTCACTTGCCTTATGGAAAAGGAAAATTACCACTCCTTAAAAGTTAAGGTCCCAAAAGGGCTTAAACACTTCAATTAAACGCTCTATGAGAGATGTTCTTTAGTGAATGTTCTATGCTGAAAGACCAGCCCCTGCATTTCTTTTGTCGTTATGTCGCTGACCATATATGTATTATAAAAATGGCTAAGTGATTAAAACCAAAGCACTCTTGTTATCCACCCCCTCAACTCTCACCGTTTAATGTTTATACATGTATTCATAATATATGTATATAACTAATATCCTGCCTCCTCAATATATGTGAACCCAATTTAATATAAATATAATGTTTAATAAATGTTTTAAAATTTTGCCATTTTAGAAATACATCTTTCAATTTTAAAAGGTGTATTTCACTTAAAGCTCAATGGCAACATATCATTAAATCCTGTATCTTACTACATTTCTCCCATCTAGCAATAACCACAATTAGTAAATGAGTAATTCAAAAAGTGAAAAAAAACTGACATACTTCTTAGCCTCATTGCTAATGCTGAATCATCCTATATTTCATACAGAAACTGTATACATACTGAACCACCCTATATTTTGGACAGGGAAGCCATGAGTAAAGATAAAACCAAGTATTTGATATAAATGGGAATGCTTAATTTGGGGAGGATTATTTAAAGCAGACATCATAATGGAATGGAACTCTAATTTCTAAATTTTAAGTAAGAAATCAAATGTCCTATATTTAGATATTTTAAAAGATGGCATTTTGTTTCTCAGACTGCAGGATATTCTTCCTTGCAATAAGTAAGGGACCAATGAAAATATGTTTCTAATAATAAATTTCAATTCTTTTTCTAAAATATTTATATTCAGAGAACTCAGTTCCATCACAGGAATAAAATTCTCAAAATTCTAGATTAAATTTTTTTTTGAGGATTTACTTGTCAGTATAACATCTGCAAAGTTCCTTAAAATGGTATGGGTTTTTTTTTTTTTTTAAGTTTACAAAGTTATCTGTAAGCCAGTTAAAAGATCAGATTTCAACACAGGAACCATCAAAATTATTCAGGGATTTTAAAAGTTTGTGAATGTACACCACACAAACAAAAACATCCCATAATTGTATCACATTCATCAAGTGCTTGTCTAAACAAAGCTTCCCAGATGTATTCCTAAGGCTCCATTTGTATTCATCCTCACTGGAAAACAGTACCTTTCTCCTAATAAAGATTTTGTTGCTATCTTTACTTTAAAATACTAATTTATTTTTACTTCAATGTATATGTGTTTGACAGCATTATGACACAATGAAATGCATATTAGATTACAATTCAGACAAATATATCATTAACTCCACCACTTACTATTCATAACACATGTAAATTCAATGAATTCTGTTTTCCTTTTTTTTTTTTTTAAGTTTATTTACTTATCGGAAAAGAGAGAGAGAGAGAGAGAGAGAGAGAGAGAGAGAGAGAGAGAGAGAGAGAGAGAAAATGAGCAGGGGAAGGGCAGAGCGAAAGGGAGAGAGAGAGAATCCCAAGCAGGCTCTGCACTGTGCTGGTTATTGCGGAGGCTGATGTGAGGCTTGAACTCAGGAACCATGAGAACATGACCTGAGCCAAAACCAAGAGTCAGATACTTAACTGACAGCCACTCAGGCTTTCCATGAATTCTGTATTCTGGAAAACAAGGTAATGATGACTGCCTCTCTTGCAGTTACTGTGGTACTTAAAAATGGTAAAGTACATGGAACTATTCTCAAAAAGGTGCAAAATAGCATTGTAATTTATGTATTATTGTGTGTATGCCTTTTAACAGCAAGTTTTTGAGATTAGGGCCATATCTTGCTCTAATTTTTCGCCCCACCCTACCCTAACTGGAAGGTAGCAAAATGGTAATCACAGTAGACACTCAATAAAATTAATGTTAGGATTTCAACTGATAAATTAATCTGATATAATCTATTTTTTAAATATTTCTTCCTTCATTAAAATCTGCTAGTTTTCTCTCTTCTCTGTCTAATATCAAGTAAAATCTATATTTTTGGGAATGCCTGCATGGCTCGGTCTGTTAAGGGGATTCTCTCTCCTTCTCTCTCTGTCCTCCCCACCCCTCAAAATAAATAAATAAACATTAAAAAATGTTTAAAGAAGATAAAAATGATTTTTTTTAATGCCTGAAATATATCTCCATGATTTTAGTCCACGGGCAACTAATTACCTTTTTTCCAGGAACAGCTTGACCAGGGGAAAGTCCTGGATCTCCTTTGGGGCCCTAGATAAAACAATTATAAAACATTTGGTGAAGCATAAATTATGTATAGCATATCACACTTCTTCAGCTGTATGTTTCATCAGATGTTACATATATGATATTAAATAAAATTATTTTTTTTCAACGTTTATTTATTTTTGGGACAGAGAGAGAGCATGAACGGGGGAGGGTCAGAGAGAGAGAGGGAGACACAGAATCGGAAACAGGCTCCAGGCTCTGAGCCATCAGCCCAGAGCCTGACGCAGGGCTCGAACTCACAGACCGCGAGATCGTGACCTGGCTGAAGTCGGATGCTTAACCGACTGCGCCACCCAGGCGCCCCTAAATAAAATTATTTTAAATTGAGGTGGGCATGGATTATTTACTTTTTTAATGTATATTTTTATGAGCCTCATTTTTAAGTGCTGAGATTGTCAGACATAGATGATTTTTAAAAGCTAATAAAGTTATACTAGCATTGAAAGATCTTTCTTTAAGGGACCCACAGACAGGCTTTATTAACTTATCCACTTTTGTGACACATTCAGTTATAATTCCTATGTTAGCATTGGAAAACTAGTTACTTTTAGTAAAAGAAATCTGCTTATAATTCTTATAATTTTAAGGTATCATACCAAGTTTAAACACTTTCCAAAATTTTTCAGTGTACATACATTACTTATGTAATAAAGAAAAAAAAAAAACAAAACTATAGCTCTAATTCCCCACATAGATACAAAAATAAATTCTTTTCATACTCTGGGAATCATGTTTTACATTTCAAGAGAAATATGACACTAGGTCTCAGCCAAATTTTTTTGCACAATATTAAAGTAACCTTTCTTATTATGCATACTGGCAAAGTATCTCTTTTTCTACCCATCTCATGAAATGAAGAGCCACAATTGAGACTTTATAATTCCAATTCTGATTTCATGACCATTCTCAACTAGTAATTATTTCCATTCCTAAAGAGTTCTAAATGCTATTTTCACTCTATGAGAAATAGTCATGTTTTCTCTCACATAATCACATTTCTTTCACATACCTTTCAAATACTCAAACTGATGGAAGAAGGAAGACCAAAAGAAAAGTCCTTCATGTTCCCCAGTAAGTCTTTTCATTTTACAAATTAGAAATAAATCTTCACTGGCAAAAAGGTCTATGTTCTAAAGTCAAAGAACATTTTTAAGGAAAGGTGGTTTTCCAGGTTCACCTCTTCCCTTTCATAGCTATCACCACTTCTATCACTAAGTCTACAATTTATGTATGTATGTATGTATGTATGTATGTATGTATGTATGTATTATTTATTTATTTTTAAGTTTACGTATTTATTTTGAAGGAGGGAGAGCTTAGGAGCAGGGGAGGGACAAAGAGAGAGAGAGCCAAGTAGGCTCTGTGTTGTCAGAATGGAGCCCAATGTGGGGCTTGATCTCACGAATGAAAGATCATGACCTGAACTGAAATCAAGAGTCAGACCCTTAACCAACTGAGCCACCTAAGTGCTCCAAGGCTACAATGTTAGACCATTGATTATAAAATTATGGGATGCAAGAAACAGCTTTAGTAATATGATATCTCAAAATTTAAGAACTCAATCCATTGACAACAACAACAACAAAGGTGACATAGTTAGAATTTATAAGAGATATTAGAGCTTATCTACTAAAACACATTTTATAGATAAAGAAACAATGAAGGTCCAGAAAGGTTAAATGAATTGATTAAAATTGCTTAGAAAAGTACTGGCAAACCAGGTCAATATTTTTTTCTCATATCACATTATCTAGTAAATAAAAATCTTGTTTTAATAAATTGTTATCTTTTATTAAAAAACCTAGCCAACGGATTTGAGGCAATATTTACAAAGAATTTTAAAAGAAGTTAAGAAATGATGGCCCTTGAGAATTTTAAATATAATAAAGTTCTTTGTGGCTAAAGTTTTTACTTATAAATATCACATTAAAAATTCTTATTTTTAGGTTCTATCTGAATTTAATATTATCTATCTGCTTTCTTAATACTGTCAACTAATTTAACATTTCATCCTCATTAAAAAAGAAATATCTAAGAAATGGGATAAAAGTAATCAATTGATCAATAAAAATCATATTTAAAGATAGAGCTTTCTCTTATTCATAAGCTTTATTATCTGGGCAACATATCTTTAAAGAAATATACGCCTAATCTCTTTTATTCTCCCACAAATGTGCTTTAGTTAATTGATCAACTTATTCTACAACCATAATTCCAAGTCAACATGAAGGAAATGCTCTTAACCTGGCCAGTTGTGGGTTGATCCTCCCTAGTATAAAATGAATGAGTAGAGATTATTGAACATGCCAACTTTACCTAAAATGTCAAAGAAGTAGGGTATATTTCTCTGTATTGAAGAATACTCCAAAATCTCTTACTTTCTCCCTCATTTTGTATTAATTTCATGACTCCCAACATGCTTTTAGTCATACTTGATGGCTTTTCAAATCCTCTTTGTTATTAAAAATGTTTATAAATTAATCATAATTGACTTCGACTTTCAATATTGACTTGTACTTACTCTTACATGACTTTTGTTAAAGGAGCTCTGTGTTCTTTTGAGTGTAAGAGGAAAAGGAAGTTGCCTATCCTTTATTACTTTATTACTCAAAGAATTCTCAAAGTCCCACCTATTCCACTGTTCTGCTGTGTAGTCTAAAATCCTCATTAACAGAGCAGCTCTTTTAGACTATTATTGGATCTCCAGAGGGACCTCTTTCTAGGGAGGGACACTCCCCAATTACTAGATCCATTAACATGTTAGATTAGATTTACGGTATTAGTCCATTCAATATAATGGAAAGAGCACTGGGCTTTGGAGTGAAAAGACTGAACAAATCATTTAATCTCTCTGAACTTGAGATTCCTCCACTGTAAAATGGGAGTAGCAATAATAATAAAACCTACCTAGAGTAGTTTATAAAATATAGGGTCATATAGGGTCAAATTCTCTATAGAGTATAAAAATGTAAGTATTAAAAATAACAAGATTAAAGACAATAATTGAAATCAATTTTACAATTATTGCTAACTTAAAAAGCAGAGAACACAATTCTTGAATGAATCATTGATGGAGCAGCAGAATTTAAATGAAAAGAATTTGGAATTAAAAATTCAAATCTGAATGAGCTAAATTGAGAGAGTCCCATAAAAGAAATACTAAGTAAAATCATCTTGAGGTAACATCACTTGAATATTCTTCACTGTAACATTAGTAATAACTATACAAGATTCATAATCTGAATTTTAAGCATTGCATTCTCTAACCAACACTTCCTATCTTTTTAGGTCACTCTCTAAGTCTCTACAACTTTAACAACTATTTGACCTACTGGAACTGCTAATATGTGATCCCACATTTTCACTGTGGTGAAAATTTATCCCCCATGTGGCCTCACTTTCAATCCTTAAGCAGCCTAAATACCAAGGTCTGACATACATAAATGACACCAAGCTTACCTGGAAATTCTTTTTTGTAATATTTATTTTAAATATTTTAATTAATGTTTATTTTTGAGAGGGAGGGGAAGGGCAGAGAGAGAGGGAGATAGAGGATCAGAAGCAGACTCTGTGCTGTGAGCTTGAATTCACAAACTGAACTCACCAACCATGAGACCATGACCAGAGCTGAAGTCAAATGCCTGACTGAGCCACCCAGATGCTTGCAATTCTTAAATCTAAACTCACCATCTACTCTGTCCCATGCCCTAGCAGTTGAATGTGATTAAAAGGAAACAATCATGCTGACAAATTTTATTTTAAATTCATGACTTTTTACATTAATATGTTTTGTTTTTTGGTGTGTCTAATAAATTACCTTAGTCAATTCACTTTTCCCATTTTCATAGATAATTTTGTTTCATACCCTCTCTTCACTCTGAGTGGGTGATCTTGCTTTCAACATTCACAACCTGTCACAAACAAATCCACTACCTCACCTAAATCTGTCCCAAAATACTCTGCCTTTGGGGCGCCTGGGTGGCGCAGTCGGTTAAGCGTCCGACTTCAGCCAGGTCACAACCTCGCGGTCCGTGAGTTCGAGCCCCACGTCGGGCTCTGGGCTGATGGCTCAGAGCCTGGAGCCTGTTTCCGATTCTGTGTCTCCCTCTCTCTCTGCCCCTCGCCCGTTCATGCTCTGTCTCTCTCTGTCCCAAAAATAAATAAACGTTGAAAAAAATATTAAAAAAAACAAAATACTCTGCCTTCATAAGCAAACCCACCATTCTCTCTCATCAGTATATCATTGATACTTTCCTCCCTGAATTATTTTAATTTTTACTTTTTTCCAGGACAATTGACATCACCAAGTAAACACACTGTAATTTCTCCCATTTTAAAAACAACTTTCCTTGCACCCGCATCTCCCTTCTCTGCTCCATTACACTACTCGCTGTTTGAGAAAAACTCTTAGAAACTTGTCTCTGTTCATGAGGAGAGACTTCATTCTCTCCTGGACTTAATCCATTCAGGCCGCTGTCCCTACCCTACCACATTGGTCATTCTTTCCCAGTCTCCTTTGCTAGTCCCTCTTCTTCTTCCTAATATACTAAACTCTGGGGTACCCTAAGACTTGGTCCTTGGACACTTCTGTCTATATTTATCTATACACATAAGTATACATATATGTATAAAACTATTTGAATACACAGAAGAGCAATAAAAAACCAGGGCACACTGGAGGAGATTCAACTCTAAAAAGAAGAACCACAACTGGTACAGTATACATTTATACAGCTTTTCTTCTAAAGACCCTCCCCAGTCTTCATGGAATGGCTAGAAGTCAAGCATAAAACCATAGACATTTTAGCTAATGGTGTCAGAGGACAGAATGTGAGACTACCTGAATAACTGTAAATTGAGGGAGAAAAATCCTAGGAAGAAAGTAAGAAGACAGTTTCCCCCCAGATCTGGATAAAGACTCTCTTCAGTTCTTGGCTGATACCGAATATGGTTGCATGAGACAGATTCCAAAGAGTTCACCAAAAAGCAACAAGCAATATTTATAATGGAATATAAATTTCAGCTGCTGGCCACCACAGGAGAAATAGTTTGGGGTTTGAGCCACATCACTTTAAAGGGACATGGTAAATGCCTTGGTAATCACCTTTCCATTGAAATTCAGGAAGAGTACCTGGGTGGCTCAGTCAGTTAAGCATCCGACTTTAGCGCAGATCATGATCTCACAGTTCATGGGTTTGAGCCCCGTGTCCGGCTCTGTGCTGACAGCTCGGAGCCTGGAGCCTGCTTCAGATTCTGTGTCTCCCTCTCTCTCTGCCCCTCCCCCACTCACACTCCATCTCTCTCTCTCTCTCAAAAATAAATAATAATTAAAAACATTTAAAAAAAAAAGAAATTCAGGAAGGGCTATACTTTAGAAGAAAATACTATATCCTTGAATTAAAAGACTGACATTAACACTGTAAACAAAACTGAAACAAATCTGTCCCTTAAAAAATTTACCAAATCTGTATAAGTTTATTAGCCAGTTATTTAACTCCCTACAGAACAAACGAACGAACAAACAAAAAAATCACAGTCATCAAAGGATTTCAAAGGAAGACAACAGAATCTAAAGTTCTTCAACATATCATCTGTAACATCCAGTATATATCAAATTTTTCTAGACATACAAAGAGAAGTAAAATCTGACCTGAGTTAAAGAAAAAAAGTGGTCAATACAAACAGACCTCAGAAGGACCCAGATATTGGAATTTGTAGTTAAGGATTTTCAATTATTATAAATATGTTCAAAGACATAAAGTAAATGATCATCATAATTACCGAACACAGAAATATCAGCAGACAAGTGAAAAGTATGCAAAAAGGAACAATAGAACCCTAGAACTGATTATACAGTATCTGAAATGAAACACTGTCTGGATGAAATTAACAGTATATTAGAGAAGGCAGAAATTAAGTTTAGTGAATTTGAGGAGAGATCCGTAGGAGTTAACTAATCTGAAGTAAAGAGTAAAAAATGACAAAAAGGAGCAAAGCTCTAGTGACCTGTGGGACAACATTAGGTAGTTTAACATACATGTAAATGGAGTTCCAGAAGGAGAGAAAGAATGGGACAGAAAGATTATTTGAAAACATAATGGCCAGGGGCACCTGGGTGGCTAGTCGGTTAAGCACCCGACTTCAGCTCAGGTCATGATCTCATGGTTCCTCAGCTTGAGCCCTGTGTCGGGCTCTGTGCTAATAGCTCAGAGCATGGAGCCTGCTTCAGATTCTGTGTCTCCCTCTCTCTCTGCCCCTCCCCTACTCACGCTCTGTCTCTCTCTCTCAAAAACAAACATTAAAAAATTGTTTTTAAGTAATAAAAAATAGAAAAAATTAAAAAAAAAGAAAAAAATAATGGTCCCAAATAACCCAGATTCATTACAAAAAAATTTAAACCTTACCGATCCAAGACATTCAGTGAGCTCCAAACAAGAAATATCTAACAGAAAACCACCCCTATGAACATCATAGTCAAACTGCTAAAATCTAGACAGAGAAATATCTCAAAAGTAGCCATTGAAAAATAATACATTACACTGAGGGGAATTACAACTAACTGCTCATCAGAAACAGTAGAGATCACAAGACAAGAACCACAAGCATCTTTAAAGTGCTGGAAGAAAAACACTGTCAACACAGATTTTTATACTCCATAAAAATATCTTCCAAAGAACATAGATAAAATAAATTTCAAGTAAATAAAAACCAAGAGAATCCATCACCAGCAGAACTGCATTCCAAGAAATAGTGAAGGAACTTTTTCTAGCTAAAGGGAAGTGACACCAAACTAGAAACTCAGATCTCCAGGAAGAAATGAAGACCCCTGGAAACGAAAACAAATAAGGAAATATAAATGACTCCCTTTTTTGTTTCCTTTCTTAATTTCTTTAAAGACTGATTACTTAGTATGAAAATCACTACATTGTACTTTGGGGTTTATAATGATATAGATGTAAAATAAATGACAACAAAACACAAAGGATAAGAAGAGTGGGTAAATTGAATCATGATGTCATATGGGTCTTATATTTTACATAAATGGCTACCATATTAATTCTAGTAAACTAGAATGAGTTAAGGATTCATATTATAATCTCTAGAGCAACCACTAAAATCAATCAATCAATCAGAGAAACTATACGGAATATTAAAGAATATGTGATTAACCCAAAAGAAGGCAGTAAAGGAGGAATAAGGAACAAAGAACACATGGGATAAATGGAAAAGAAATGACAATGTGGGCTGTGACCCAATCATACCAGTAATTACAGAAATATAAATGGACTTAACATTCCAGTTAAATATCAGAAATTATCAGACTGGATAAACAAGATCTAATATGTATTGTCTATAAGAGATGAATTTTAAATATAGATAGGCAAAGGAAAAGAAATATATATACCAGGCAAACCATAAGCATAAAAAAGCTGGTGTGGCTCTGTTACTATCAGACAAACTACACTTCAAGAAAAGGAGTGTTACTGGAGATAAGAAGAGATATTTGACAATGATAAAAAGTATCAGTTCATTAAAAAGATACAACAATCCTTAAACATGTAGGCAGAACACAGAGTTACAAAATAAATGAAACAAACACTGACTAAATACTTCCTAAACACTAAACAGAGAAATAGACAAATCCAAAATCATAGCTGGATATTTTAACACACCTCTCTCAGTAATGAATGGAACAACTATATTAAAACTCAGTAAGGATAGGGGCGCCTGGGTGGCTCAGTCAGTTAAGCATTCGACTTTAGCTCAGGTCATGATCTCACGGTTTATGAGTTCAAGCCCTGCATCAGGTCTGTGCTGACAGCTCAGAGCCTGGAACCTGCTTCAGATTATGTCTCCCTCTCTCTCTACCCTTTCCCTGGTCATATTCTGTCTCTCTCTCTCAAAAAATAAACATTAAAAAAAAAATAAAACCCAGTAAGGACAGAGAAAACTTGATCACCATCCTCAACCACCTTAACCTAATTGGCATTTATTGAACACTACAACCAAAAATACAAAATACACAATCTTTTAAACTTCAGCTCAGAATGGAGTGGCATGATATATTGAAAGCACTGAAAGAAAAAAATCTGCAGCTAAGAAAATTCTATACAGCAAGGCTGTCATTCAGACTAGAAGGAGGGATAAAGAGTTTCTTAGACAAAGAAAAACTAACGAGTTCATGACCACTAAATCAACCCTAAAAAATGTTAAAGGGGACTCTTTGGATGGAAAGGAAAGACCATAAATGAGAGTATGAAAATAAGCACATCTGTAAAAATCAGTAAAGGAATTCAAAAATTAAAGGATGTAAAAGGGGAGAGGAGTAAAGAATGGGTTCAAACTGAACCATCAACTTAATAGAGACTGTTATATGCATAAAATGTTATATACAAACCTAATGGTAACCCCAAATCAAAAACCAGTAGTAGATATACAAAGAATAAATAGAAAGGAAGCAAGTACATCACTAAAGAAAATGAGCAAACCATGAAAGAGAGCCAGATAAAAGAATCAGAGCAAAAACTACAAAAACAACCCCAAAAAAGTAACAAAATGGCAATAAATATGAATCTAACAATAACTGCTTTATTTTATTTTAATTTTTTAATGTTTAATGTTTAATGTTATGAGAGAGAGAGAGAGAAAGAGAGAGAGAGAGGAGAGAGAGACAGTACTAGTGGGGGAGGGACAAAGAGAGCAGGACACACAGAATCTGAAGCAGGCTGTAGGCTCTGAGCTGTCAGCACAGAGCCCCGATGCGGGGCTCAAACTCACAAGCTGTGAGGTCATGACCTGAGCTGAAGTGGGTCGCTTAACCAACTGAACCACCCAGGTGTCCTTATCAATAACTACTTTAAATGGGAATGGACTAAATGCTCCAATCAAAAGACACAGAGTGACAGAGTGGATAAAAAAAAAAGACCCATCTATATACTACCTACAGGAGACTCCTTTCAGACCTAGACACCAGCAGATTGAAAGTGAGAGGATGGAGAAACATTTATCATGTAAATACATGTCATAAGAAATCTGAATTAGCAATACGTATGTAAGACAAAATAGATTTTAAAACAAAGACTGTAACAAGAGACAAAGAAGGACCTATATAAACATAAAGGGAGCAATACAACAGGGAGATATAACAACTGTAAATATGTATGCACCCAACATGGAAGCATCCAATACATAAAACAGTTAATAATAAACATAAAGGAACTAATCAATAGTAATACAATAACAGTAGGGGATTCTAATACCCCACCTATATCAACTGACAAATCATCCAAAGAAAATCAATAAGGAAAGAGTGACTTTGAATAACACACTGGATGAGATGGATTTAACAGATATATTCAAAGCATTCCACCCTAAAATATCAGCATACACATTCTTTTCAAGTGCACATGGAACATTCTCCAGAATAGATCACATATTAGATCACAAAACAAGTCTCAACAAATTAAAAAAAGAGAAAGACATACCTATACATCTTTTCTGACCACAATGTTATGAAACTATAAATCAACCATAAGAAAAAATATGGAAAAAGCAAAATATATGGAAACTAAATAACATGCTACTGAAAAATGAATAGGTCAACCAAGAAATCAAAGAAGAAATAAAAACTTAGAAGGAAACAAATGGAATTGAAAACATACAGGTCCAAAAATATTGAGGATGTAGCAAAAGAAGTTTTAAGACAGAAGTTTATAGCAATACAGACCTACCTCAAGAAACAAGAAAAATCTCAAATAAACAACCTAAATTTACATCTCATAGAGCTAGAAAGAGAACAACAAACAAAATGCAAAATGAGCAGAAGGAAGGAAATAAAGATTAGAGCAGATATAAATGATATAGGAACTAAAAAAACCAATAGAACACATCAATGAAACCAGGAGCTGATTCTTTATAAGATCAATAAAGTTGACAAACCTCTTGCCAGACTCAAAAAAAAAAAAAAAAAAAAAAAAGGAGAGAGAGAGAGAGAGGACACAAATGAATGAAAGAGCAGAGATAACAGAGACACCACAGAAATACAAAGAATTGTAAGAGAATGTTACAATGTTATGAAAAATTATAGGCCAACAAATTGGACAGTCTAAAAGAAATAGATTACTAGAAATATATAACTTACCAAAAGTTCCCCAAGGTGGGAAGAAATAGAAAATTTGAACAGACTGATTACCAGCAATGAAATTGAATAAGTAATAAAAAAACCTCCCACCAATTACAGTCCAGAACCAGGTGGCTACACAGGCATATTCTACCAAACATTTAAAGGGTTAATACTTATTCTTCTCAAACTATTCCAAAAAAAAGGGGGGGGGGGGTAAGGAAAACTTCCAAATTCATTCTATGAGGCCAGCATGACTTTGATACCAAAACCAGATAAAGGCATCACAAAAAAAAAAAAAAAAAAAAAAAAAAAAAAAAAAAAAACAGAGAGAGAGAGAGGTGGGACGGAGGGAAGAACTACATGCCAATATCTCTGATGCACATAGATGCAAAAATCCTCAACAAAATATTACCAAACTAAATCCAACAGTACATTTTTAAAAAATACCACGATAGGGGCGCCTGGGTGGCGCAGTCGGTTAAGCGTCCGACTTCAGCCAGGTCACGATCTCACGGTCCGTGAGTTCGAGCCCCGCGTCAGGCTCTGGGCTGATGGCTCAGAGCCTGGAGCCTGTTTCCGATTCTGTGTCTCCCTCTCTCTCTGCCCCTCGCCCGTTCATGCTCTGTCTCTCTCTGTCCCAAAAATAAATAAACGTTGAAAAAAAAAATTAAAAAAAAATACCACGATCAAGTAGGATTTATTCCTGGGATACAAGGGTAGTTCAATATCTGTAAATCAATCAACATGATACATCATATCAACAAGAGAAAGGAAAAGAAGAATCTGATCATTTCAATAGATGCAGAAAAAACATTACAAAGTACGACATCCATTCATGATAAAAAGTCTCAACAAACTAGGTTTAGAAGGAACATAACATAATAACAGCCTTATATGAAAATCCCACAGTGAACATCATACTCAATGGGGAAAAACTGAGACCTTTTCTCTATGATCAAGAATAAGACAAGGATGTCCACCCTCACCACTTTTACTCAACATAGTATTGGAAGTCTTAGCCACAGCAATCAGACAACAAAAAGAATGAAAAGGTATCAATTGATAATGAAGAAATAAAACCTGCACTATTTACAGATGACATGACAGTATACATAGACAACTCTAAAGACCCCTCCAAAAAACTACCAGAACTGGTAATTTAGTAAAGTTGCAGAGTACAAAATTAACATACAGAAATCGGTTGTGTTTCTATACACTAATAATGAAGCAGCAGAGAGATAAATAAAGAAATAAATCCCATTTATGATCGCAACAAAAATAATAAGATGCCTAAGAATAAAGTTAACCAAAGACATGAAAGACTTATATTTTAAAACATTCATGAAAGAAATTGAAGACAACAGAAACAAATGGAAAGACATCCCATGCTCACGGATTGACAGAACAAATATTGTTAAAATGTCTATACTATCCAAAGCAATCTACAGATTTAATGTAATCCCTATCAAAATACCAACTGCGTTTTTCACAGAACTAAAACAAACAATCCTAAAATTTGTATGGAACCACAAAAGACCCCAAATAGCCAAAGCAATCTTGTAAAAAACAAAACAAAACAAAACAAAACTGGAGGCATCACAATTCCAGACTTCAAGTTATATTACAAAGGAATAGTAATCAAAACAGTATGGTACTGGCACAAAAACAGACACATGGATCAGTGGAACAGAATAGAAAATCCAGAAATGAAAGCACAATTATATGGTCAATTAATCTTCAACAGATCAGGAAAGAATATCCAATAGGAAAAAGATAGTAGTCTCTTCATCAAATGGTGTTGGGAAAACAGGAAAGGACCATGAAAAAGAAAGAAAATGGACCATCTTCTTACACTATACACAATAATAAATTCAAAATGGATTGAAGACCTAAATGTGAGGCCTGAAACCATAAAAGTCCTAAAAAATAGCACAGACGGTAATTTCTCTGACATTGGCCATAGCAATATTTTTCAAGATATGCTTCCTGAGGCAAGGGAAACAAAAGTAAAAATACATTATTGAGACTACATCAAAAGAAAGAGCTTCTGCACAAAGAAGGAAACAACCAATAAAACCAAACAATAACTTTCTGAATGGGAGAAGATATTTGCAAATGACGGATCTGATAAAGGGTTAGTATCCAAAATATATAAAGAACTTATAAAACTCAACACCCCAAAACCAAATAATCCAATTAGAAAATGGGCAGAAGACATGAACAGACATGTCACCAAAGGGACATACAAATGGCCAACAGATACACGAAAAGATGCACAACATCACTCATAATCAGGGAAATGCAAACCAAAACTACTAATATTACCTCACATCTGTCAGAATGGCTAAAATTAAAAACACAAGAAACAAGCGTTGGCAAGGATGTGGAGAGAAAGGAACCCTCTTGCACTGTTGCTGGGAATGCAAACTGGTGCAGCTACTCTGGAAAACAATATGGTGCCTCCTCAGAATGTTAAAAATAGAACTACTCTACAATCTAGTAATCACACTACAAGGTAGTTAGACCCAAAATACAGAAATACTAATTCAAAGGGATACATGCATCCCAATGTTTATTACAACATTATTTACAACAGCCAGCAGCCCAAGTGTCCATCAATAGATGAATGGATAAAGAAGATGTGGTGTGTGTATGTGTTTGCACATATGTAATATGTGTAATGGAATATTATTCAGTTATGAAAAGAATGAAATCTTGCCATTTGCAAAAACATGGATAAAGCTACAGTATAATGCTAAGCAAAATAAGTCAGTCAGAGAAAGACAAATACCATATGATCTCACTCATATGTGGAATTTAAGTATCAAAACAAATGAGCAACAAAAAAAAAGAGAGAAACAAAGCAATAATCAGAATATTAATTATAGAGAACAAACTGATGGTTACCAGTGGGAGGTGAGTGGGAGGAATGGGTGAAATAAGTGATGGGGATTGAAGAGTACACTTTTCATGATAAGCAGGGAGTTGAATCAGTATATGGTACACCTAAAACTAACATAACACTGTTAACCATACTGGAATTAAAAGTAGAAGCTTGATAAACAGACAAACAAACAAAATACACAAATCTTTTAAAGTACATGTAAAATATTCATCAAGATAGATCACTTGTTGGGCCTTAAAATACCTAAATACATTTTAAAATATTGAACTCTTCCATTGTGAGCTCTCTGACCACAATGCAACTAGACTAGAAACCAACAGCAATAACTAGACATTAAACAAAACAACATACTTCTTTTTTTTAATGTTTACGTTTTTTTAATTTTTGAGAGAGAGAGAAAGAGAGGAGGAGGGGCAGAGAAAGAGGGACAGAGAGAATCCCAAGCAGGCTCCATCTCTCAGTGCAGAGCCCAACGCGGGACTTGATCTCACGAACCGAGATGATGATCTGAGCCGAAATCAAGAGTTGAATGTGTAACTGACTGAGCCACCCAGGCACCCCCAAAACAAAATACTTCTAAATGACCCATGAGTCAAAGAAGAAAGCACACATTTCAATTTGAATGATAATGAATATGCAACATATCAAATTTTGTGAGATGCAGTTATATCAGTCCTTAGAGAAAAATCTATAACTCTAAACGCTTCTATTAGAATAGAGCTAAAAAGAAATATTAAATAGTCCATGGACCAAAAGTTACTTCTTTGAAAATATTAATGGAAATGAATTCTTGATTTCTTCCCAGACAAAAACAAAAGAAACCAACCAAACAAAAATCTGACATCATGTTCCTTCTCATTCCAATAGGTGGTAGCTCCCACGATACCAGCGTTCAACTGGTTAAGACAAAGATTATCTTTGACTCTTCTCTCTCACGCTGCATATGTAATCCATTGGCAAATCATGTTGACTGTACTGCAAAATATACCTACATTTTGACCACCTCACACCATCTCCACTGTTACACTCTACTCCCTGCCATCATCACCAATGACATGGACTTGGGTAGACCAGTGAAGCGGTCTTCAAACTGGTGTCCCTATTTCCACCTTTTCCCTCCTGCAATCTATTCTCCACATGACAGCCAGAACTATCCTTCTACAAATAAATTGGATGATATGACTTACCTAGCTAGAACTTTCCAATAAATATCCAACACAGAATAAAATCCAACCAAAATCCTTACCTACAAAGTCCTACATAATCTAGCTCTGGCTTTCTCTCTGATCTATCTTCCAGGATTTATCTTATTCAGCTTATCCTCAAAGACTGCAAAACAGCCTCCTGCCTCAAGGCCTTTGGACTTCCTGGGTTATTTTTGTTGTTTTTCAAGCCTTTCCTCACCAGGATTACAAAAATGGTAATTTAAAATTCTAACATGCTTTCCTCATTGCCTAGCTTTTTCTATGAAGAGAAACTACCTTCTTTCATCAACTATTTAGTTATCCTGATGTTAAATTCTATAAAAAGAAAAAAAGATAAAAAAGCAAGATGCTTTTTAAAGAAAACTTTTATTCTTTCCCCTTATTTTTCTTTTATTTGTCTTTTTTCAAAATAATGATATTGTGGCATAATAAAAATATATATTTGGTCTTTGTTCCTGGCTTCTGGCACACAGTTCCTAAAAACCTTGGAATTTCCTGAGTCATACAAGTGTCTTTTGTTATTCATAACAATCCTCTTTAACCACATCTGAGTTTATGCTAATGAGGTGACTCAGGGTGGTGCCCATAGATAGCTTCAGGATGGGGACTAGTCACCAGAAAGGCAAAAAAGTGGCTAGAGGGTGGGAATTTAAGAGAGAGGAGGAGGTGCCAGAGTCTGAGTTACATAAACTTTTGAACAAAGAGATTCCAAGAGATTCCCAGTTGGTGAACACAGTGATATGCCAGGAAGGTGGCACACCCAGACAGGGCATGGAAGTTCCGAGTCCCTCACCTTCCATACCTTGCCCTATATGCATCTCTTCCATTTAGCTATTCCTGAGTTGAATTCTTTATAACAAACTGGGAAACCTGTTTTCCTGAAATTGTGAGCTGTTCTAACCCAGTATCAAACCTGGGGGAGTGCAGGATTGTGGGAGACACTGAATTGGTAGTTAGCCAAACAGTAGCATGAATAGCCTGGACAAGCCCTCTGTGGCTGGCATCTCAAGTATAGATAGTCCTGTGGGACTGAGCCCTTAAACCTGTGGAGTCTGACACTAACTCAGAGTTGAATATCCAGTTTGTATGAGAGGATGTGACAATTTCAGAGATGTCATTCCTTAGCATCATCTAAAGGTGACCGGTGAGGGTTTGTGTGTCTGCTTGCATTTAGCATCATTATCACTCAAGGATTTAGAGATACGTGATGTGATTCAAACCACTGCAGTTATCCTTAATGATGTTCAAATCACATTATTCTTTGGCTGGTAGAAGTCTTACAAATTGGCTCCAGAATCCTTTTGACATGACCCTAATAGTCTTTGATACCCAGAAGGAGGCATTTTTAATATATTTAAGTCATGTTTTAACTGAAATTACAAGCACGGAATCAAAAGAAAGGACCGTACTATTTTGTCTGGTCCTTTTAAGAAGGTCCCTATGTTGACCAGAATAACAGAAGCACCTCAGTCTTTAGCATCTTAACATGCTTTATATTTTCAAAATGCAGGACTGAAAATTTTTCATAGCAATTCGATTTAACAAAAATTCTCAGAATGGGTCCGCATCTATATTCAATACATTTATTTATTCACATACAAATAAAATAGGACTTCTTGTTTAGAAGACATGGGGACAGAGGGTCGAAACCAGGAATAGAGATAACACTATGATTATTCTTTGTGATTCAATATTAAGTATTATTAATAACATTTAATTTAATACTACTAATAGGACACTGTTGTAGCTTATGAAGGTTAGATGTTTCATTTACTCGATTAAACTTGAGTTTTTTGGAGTTCTTTTTACTGGCAAAGATTTTTTTTAATTTAATTTAATTTTAAAACATTTTTAACTGAGTATAGTTGACACATAATGTTACATTAGCTTTGGATGTACAGCACAGTGATTCAACATCTTTATACATCATGCTATGTTTACCACAAGTGTAACTACCACCTATCGCTATACAATATTATGATATCATTGACTATATTCCCTATGCTGGGTCTTTTATTCCTGTGACTTATTCATTCCATAACTGGAATTCTGTATCGCCCAATCCCCTTCACCCATTTTACCCATCTCTCTCACCTTCCCTTTGGCAACCATTAGTTTTTCTCTGTATTTATTTGTCTGATTCTTTTTCTTTGTTTATTCATTTTTTTGTTTTGTTTTGTTTTGTTTTTAGATTCCACATATGAGTAAAATCATATGGTATTCGTCTTTCTCAATAACTGGATTAAATTTGAAGGAACTATTGACCTTGATTAAAGTAAGATAAACTGCGAACGTTTATGGGAAGATTTTAAGTTTCCTTTAAGAAGTGTTTCTGGGAAAGGAAATATCTTGACCACAGAAAGACTGCCTGGACTAGAATTATACGTATATGGTAGGCTGAACATATAGACTCTGTATTCATTACTTATGTTTAAAGATCTATTGTAGGGGCGCCTGGGTGACGCAGTCGGTTAAGCGTCCGACTTCAGCCAGGTCACGATCTCGCGGTCCGTGAGTTCGAGCCCCGCGTCGGGCTCTGGGCTGATGGCTCAGAGCCTGGAGCCTGTTTCCGATTCTGTGTCTCCCTCTCTCTCTGCCCCTCGCCCGTTCATGCTCTGTCTCTCTCTGTCCCAAAAAAATAAATAAACGTTGGAAAAAAAAAAAAAGATCTATTGTATAATTAATCTTGTGTTTAAGTAATAGTAATAAAACTATTCATCGCCCTGCAAATAAAGTTCATTAAATAGATAAATATGGTAAACTGTGAACTCAGATGGCATTTGCTGACAAGAAAAAAAAAAAGCCATTCTCTCCAGTAAATAGGAAATGGTCTTTACTTTCTTATATTTTTTTTAGAATGACATCATTTCTGATGTTAGTCCCCTGATTTCAGCTAATGATTTTAGTTAATGAGCTCAATTGTCTTTATTTTAAATAATACTAGTCTCACTAATGCTGAAAAAAAGTTGCTATATAACCACTAAAATTTTGTATGGCACTTATGCTATTAACAATTTAAGAACATAGGTCTCAGGGACCAGAGGTCAGTGTCACTCTTTGTGCAATTTATCTTTATATGTTATTATCAGTATCCACAGAATAAGCTGGACCATTGGAATAGACATGTTTCATTACTATTGTTAAATGAATTCATAAAGTCTTTAAATTCCATTAGGTTACCCCACTCTACCCTTCCTCCTTCAGGTAGCGTTTTATAACTCCTGTTTTGAAGGACAACCTGGTATTAGGAAGAGAGTAAGACAGATTCAGTTCTGAATGCAACTCTGCCAGTTATAAATTGTGTTACTTTGGTTAAGTACTTAGCTCTCTGTGTGTTTTCTTCTGGGCAAAGGAAAAGGTAATAAAACCTACTCTGAATGGTACTATTAATTGAAATGAAACTGAATGACATGACACACACATAATAATTGTCAGATATGAGAAGCTCTTTCCCTTATGATACCAGTGCCTTGGTACTAATGTTAACTCAGATTTTTGATTCAGTTTAACATTTATTGAGTGCCCAACACATGCTGGGCACTGGGATAGACACAAATGCAAAGATGTGTAAGTTCTGGCCCCTGCTCTCAAACAACTAAGAGCCTATCACAAAGGGACCAGCACATGCGTGAGAACTCATATCATCTGAAGAGAGATAAGAACTACCAAGATCAGTTTACATTTCTTGTCCTTTATGATAAATACTAATTTTATTGTAAAAGCGTAACAGAAAAAATTGGATTCACTTTTGCATAAATCTAGAATATTTTAGCAAAATATGCTTTATTCTTATAATTTTTTTAATGTTTATTTATTTTTGAGAGAGAGAGAGTACAAGATGGGGATGGGGCAGAGAGAGAGGGAGACACAGAATCTGAAGCAGGTTCCAGGCTCTGAGCTGTCAGCACAGAGCCCGACACGGGGCTCAAACTCACGAATTGCAAGACCATGACCTGAACTGAAGTCGATGCTCAACTGACTGAGCCACCTGGGCACCCCAGCTTTATTCTTATAAATGTTAACCTAGCCTTATAAATAGAATATATTTACATACTGTCTTAAGGTATTTTCTTATTCTTTTTTATTTTACTTGAGAGAGAAAGAGAGAGAGAGAGAGAACGTGACTACATGAGTTGGAGAGGGGTGGAGAGAGAAAGAGGGAGAGAGAATCTTAAGCAGGCTCCATGCTAAGTGACCTTGAAATCATGACCTGTACTGAAATCAAGAGTCAGATACTTAACAGACTGAGCTACCCAGGTGCCCCTCTTTTTGTTTAATTTACCAAATAAGAAGTCTGGTATTTTCAGTAAGTCACATTTCTAATTTGCTTAGTTGCCTTATAAGTAGCTCCTTCAAGAAAAGAAAAATAATATTTCTTAAATGTCAGCCCCATACAAGTATTCTACCAGATGCTTTGTGTGCTTCAAAACATGTAACTTACATAAGGAAGCTCTAGGTTCTAACGATTTTTTATGAAGCACCTCAATCCAAATATGCTTGCATAGAGATTCCATTGTGTGTTGAATTTCCTATTTCAGTTAAACCTTTCTGAACTTGCGATTGCCTTAACTTGTTCTTGCCATAATTCAGGTAACTTCCTTTTGAATGTACAGATTATTTCTTGTGCAAGGAACAAGATGACTTTATACAGCTTGTTATCTACAAGGAAACTCCCCTAAGACTATCAGCAGAAGCTTTGCAGGCCAAAAGGAAGAGGCACAATATATCCAAACTGCTGAAAGGCAAAAAACCAACCAAGAATACTCTACTAGTAAGATTATCATTCAGAACTGAAGGAGAGATAAAGAGTTTTCCAGACAGGCAAAAGCTAAAGGAGTTCATCACTACCAAAGTGGCCTCACAAGAAATGTTAAAAGTACTTCTTTAAGTTGAAAAGAAAGAGCATTAATTAATAGCACAAAAACATATGAAAGTAAAAATCTCATTGGTAAAGGTAAGTAAGTTTACAGCAAGGTAGAGGATTATTATGAAACTGCTATGAAGGTTAAAAGACAAAAGTAGTAAAAACAATCATAATACTTAGTTAAGGGACACACAGTATAAAGAAATGTAAAATGTGACTTCAAAAAAATAAATAAAATGTGGGAGGAAGTAAAAATGTAGACTTTCAGAATTTGACCAAATTTAAGTTGCTAATCAACTTAAAATAAGCCATTATATATACATATATATATATATATATACATACACACATATGTATGTATGTTATATATGTATATGTATGTTATATACAACATATACATATACATATGTTGTATACAACATATGTAGCAAATATATATATGTATATATGTTATATATACAACATACATATACATAACAAATATATATGTATATATATATATATGTATATATATATTTGTTATATTTGAGCCTCATGTTAACCAAAAAGCAAAATCCTATACTAGACATACAAAAAACAATAAGAAAGAAATATAGGCACAATACTAAATAAAGTCATAAAAACACAGAATAGAGCAAGAGAAGAAGAAACAGAGAGAAACTACAAAACAGTCAAAAAACAATAGGCAACAAGTACATACCTATCAATAATTACTTTAAATGTAAGTGGATTAAATACTCCAATTAAAAGACATAAAGTAGCTGAATGGATATATAAACAAGAACCATCTATATGCTTGCTGCCTATAAGAGACTCACTTCAGATATAAAAACACACAAAGAATGAAGGTGAAGGGATGGAAAAAAAAATTTCCATGCAGATGGAAACCAAAAGAAAGCTGGAGGAACTATGCTTACATCAGACAAAATGGACTAAAACAAAGACTATAGTAAAAGACAAAGATATTACATAATGATAAAGGGGTCAATCCAATAGGAGGATATAACATTTGTAAATTTTTATGCATCCAACATAAGAGCACCCAAAGATATAAAACAAATTCTAATAGATTTAAAGGAAGAAGTTCACATTAATACAATAGACTTTAATACCCCATTTACATCAATGGATAAATTATCCAGATAAAAAACCAATATGGAATCACTGGCCTTTAATGGCACATTAGATCAGATGGACTAAATAGATATATACAAAACATTCTATCCGAAAGCAGCAGAATATATATCCTTCTCAGTGCACACAGAACATTCTCGAGGATAAATCATACATTAGGTCACTAATCAAGTCTCAATAAGTTTCAGACTGAATTCATATGAAACATCTTTTCTGACCACAAAGATATGAAACTAAAAATCAATTAGAAGAAGAAAATGGAGGGGTGCCTGGGTGGCGCAGTCGGTTAAGCGTCCGACTTCAGCCAGGTCACGATCTCCTGGTCTGGGAGTTCCAGCCCCGCGTCAGGCTCTGGGCTGATGGCTCGGAGCCTGGAGCCTGTTTCCGATTCTGTGTCTCCCTCTCTCTCTGCCCCTTCCCCGTTCATGCTCTGTCTCTCTCTGTCCCAAAAATAAATAAAAACGTTGAAAAAAAATTAAAAAAAAAAAAGAAGAAGAAAATGGAAAAGTCACAAATATATGAAGATTAAACAACATGCTACTGAATAACCAATGTGTCAATGAAGAAACCAAAGGAGAAATTTAAAAATGCCATTAAAATACAAATACAACTTACCAAAATCTATGGGATGCAGCAAAATCAGTTCTAAGAGGAAAGTGCATAGTGATACAGGCCTACTTCAAGAAACAAGAAAAATCTCAAACTATCTAACTTTACATTTCAAGGAACTAGAAAAAAAAAAGATCAATGAACTAAGAGATGGCTCTTTGAAAACATAAATAAAATTGACAAACCTTTAGCTAGACTAACTCGGGAAAAAAGAGGGCTCAAATAAAATTTTTTTAAAAGGAGATTTACAACTGATATCACAGAAATACAAAGGATCATAAGAGACTACTATGAACAATTATATACGAGCAAATTGGCCAACCAGAGAGAAACGGATAAATTCCTAGAAAAATACAATCTTCCAAGGCTGAATAATGAAGAAATAAACTTTTGAATATGTTGATTACCAGTAAGATTAAAGCAGTAATCAAAACCCTCCCAACAAACAAGAGTCTAAGACAAGACAGATTCATTGGTGAATATTATCAAATATGTAAAGAAGAGTTAATACCAATGCTTATCAAATTCTTCCAAAACGAAGAGGAGACAATGCTTCCTAACGCATTTTACAAGGATACTACAAAAAAAGAAAACTACAGAAAAATATCCCTGATGAACATAGATGCAAAATCCTCAACAAAATACTAGCAAACTAAATTCAACAATAAATTAAAGGGATCATCAAGTGGGATTTATTCCATGGATGCAAGGATGATTCAACATCTGCCAATCAATCAATGTGATATACCACATTAACAAAATGAAGGCTAAAAATCAAAGATCATCTCAGTAGATACAGGAAAAACATTTGACAAATTTCAACATCCATTTATGATAATAACTTTCAACAAAGTGGGTATAGAGGTAATGTACCTCAACATAATAAAGCCATATATAACAAACCTAAGCTAACATCATATTAAAGGGTGAAATGCTGAAAGTCTTTCCTCTAAGATCAGGAACAAGACAAGGATGCCCACTACTACTACGTTTAGCTCAACATAGTATTAGAAGTTCTAGCCATGGCAATTAAGCAAGAAATAGAAATAAAATTCATCCAAACAGAAAGGGGATGGGGAGCCAGGTTGGCTCAGTGGGTTGAGTGTCCAACTCTTGATTTTGGCTCAGGTCATGATCTCACAGTTTGTGGATTTGAGCCCTGCATTGGGCTCTGCACTGACAGTGTAGAGTCTGTGTAGGATTCTCTCTCTGCCTCTCTGGCTGCCCCTTCCCTACTCATGCTCTCTCTCTCTCTCTCTCTCTCAAAATAAGTAAGTAAATAAATAAATAAATAAATGAATAAACAAACAAACAAACAAACATAAAAAAAAGAAGAAAGGTAAGAAGTAAAACTATCATTATTTGAAGATAATATATTATATATAGAAAACCTGAAAGACTCAACTGGAAAACTGTCAGAACTAATAAATTTAGTAAAGATGCAGGGTAAAAATCAATATACAAAAATCTGTTGTATTTCTATACACTAACAAAGAACTATTAGAGAAATTTAAAAAGCAATCCCATGTATAATTACATCAAAAGGAATAAAATATCTAGGAATAAATTTAAACAAGGAGGTGAGAGAACTGTATGCTGAAAACTGTAAGATATTAACAAAAGAAATTGAAGAACAAATAATGTAATATATTCTGTACAAATGGAGTGAAATAATTAATATTATTAACATTAATATTAAAATGCCCATAGGGGCACCTGGGTGGCTCAGTCAGTTATGCACCTGACTCTTGATGTTGGCTCAGGTTATGATCTCACAGTTTGTGAGATCAAGCCCTGTGTTGGACTCTGTGCTGACAGTGGGCAGCTTGCTTGGGATTCTCTTTCTCTTACTCTCTCTACTTCTTGCCTGCTTTCCTTCCTTCTCTCCTTCTCTTTCAAAATAAATAAGCACACATAAATAAATAAATAAATGAAATGTCCATACCCAAAGCAATCTATAGACTCAATGCAATCCCTATCAAAATTCCAATGACACATTCACATAAATAGAACGAATAATCCTAAAATTTGTATGGGACCTCAAAAGACCATGAATAGCCAAAACAATCTTGATAAGAACAGCCAAGCTGAAGGTATCATGCTCCCTGATTTCAAACTATATTTAAAAAGTATGATAATGGGGCGCCTGGGTGGCGCAGTCGGTTAAGCGTCCGACTTCAGCCAGGTCACGATCTCGCGGTCCGTGAGTTCGAGCCCCGCGTCGGGCTCTGGGCTGATGGCTCAGAGCCTGGAGCCTGTTTCCGATTCTGTGTCTCCCTCTCTCTCTGCCCCTCCCCCGTTCATGCTCTGTCTCTCTCTGTCCCAAAAATAAATAAACGTTGAAAAAAAAATTAAAAAAAATAAAAAATAAAAAGTATGATAATGAAAACAATATGGTATTGACATAAAAAAAGTCACATAGATCAATGGAATGGAATAAATAGCCAAGAAATAAACCCATGCACATATGGTTAATTAACTTATAACAAAAGAGGCAAGAGTATACAATGGGTAAAAGATAGTCTCTTTAACAAATGGCCTTGGGAAAAGTGGACAGCCATATGCAAAAGAATGACATTAGACTACTCTCTAATACTATACACAAAAATAAACTCAAAATAAATTAAAGATTTTAATTTAAGACCTGAAACCATAAAACTCCTAGTAGAAAATATAGGCAATAAGTTCCTTGACATTATTCTTGGCAATTTTTTTAGATCTGACTCCAAAAGTGAAGGCAACAAAAGCAAAAATAAACAAGTGGAAATACATCAAATTGAAAACCTTCAGCAAAGTAAATCATCATAAAAATTAAAAGACAACTTACTGAATTGGAGAAAACATTTCCAATTTATATATCCTATAAGAGGTTAATATCCAAAATATATTTTAAAAACTCACAAGGATGTAGAGAAAGGGAAACCCTCTTGCCCTGTTGGTGGGAATGCAAACTGGTACAGCCACTCTGGAGAAGAGGTTCCTTAAAAAACTAAAATTAGAACTACCCTGTGACCCAGCATTTTCACTATTAGATACCTACCCAAAGGATACAAAAATACAGATTCAAAGGGGTACATGCACCCCAATGTTTGTAGCAGCCTTATCAACAATAGCCAAACTATGGAGAGGGTCCAACTGTCCATCAACTGATGAATAAAGAAGATATGGTATACATACATAATGGAATATTACTCAGCGATCAAAATGAATGAAATCTTGCCATTTGCAACATGGATGGAGTTAGAATGTATCATTTTAAGTGAGATAAGTCAATCAGAAAAAGACAAATGCCATGATTTCAGTCATATGTGGAATTTAAGAAACAAAACAGATGAACATATGGGAAGGGGGGAAAAGAGGAGAGAGGGAAACAAACCACAAGAGACTCTTAATGATAGAGAACAAACTGGGGATTGATGAAGGGAGATGGGTGGGAGATGGTCTAGATGGGTGATGTAATATCCACTGGGTGCTGTATATAGTGATGAATCCCTGAATTCTACTCCAGAAAACAATATCGCACTACATGTTAACTAAAATTTAAGTTAAAAAAAATAAGAGGGGTAGAAAGTGGGAAAAAAACACCCATACAACTGAACATTGAAACAAAACAGTCAATTAAAAAATGGACATAGGATCTAAATAGGCACTTTTTTTTTCCAATAAAGATATACAGATGACCAACAGGCACATGAAAAAGTGCTTAACATCACTAGTCATCAGGGAAATACAAATCAAGACCACAATGACTTATCACTTCACACCTGTTGGAATGGCTGTTATCAAAAAGACAAGAAATAACTAGTGTTCATGAAGATGTGAAGATGGGAACTCACATGCACTGTTGGAAGGAAAGTAAACTGGTGCAGGCATTATGGAAAACAGCATGGAGTTTCATAAAGAAATTAAAAATAAGTTATGGAGATGAAAAATACAGCTTAGGGAATATAGTAATAATATAAAGTAAAAGTAAAAATAGAACTACCATATGATCAGGGCACCTGGGTGGCTCAGTCGGTTGAGTCCAGCTCTTGGTTTTGGCTCAGGTCATGATCTCATGGTTTGTGAGTTCAAGCCCCAGATCAGGCTCTGTGCTGTGTTGGGATGGATTCTCTGTCTCCTCTTTCTTTGACCCTCCCCTTCTCTCTCTTTCTAAATAAATTCCAAAAAATTAAAAAAAAACACCTAAAAAAAAGAACTACCATATGATCCAACAGTTCTACCTCTGGGCATTTCATCAGAAAAAAAAATAACACTAATTCAAAAAGATAAATGCACCCTTATGTTCATTGGAATATTATTTATAATAGCCAAGATATGAAAAGAACCTAAGTGTCTAACAATGGATGAATGGATAAAGAAGATATGGTATAAACACACACACACACACACACACACACACACACACGCACAATGGAATACTACTCAGCCATAAAAATAAATGGAATACTACCATTTGTGTTAACATGGATGGACCTTGAGGGCATTACGCTAAGTGAAATAAGTCAGACAGAGAAATACAAATATATGTTCTACTTATATGGGGAATCCAAAAAACAAAACAGGTGAAGAAACAAAACAAAATTTATGGATTCAGAGAACAGAGTGGTGGTGGTGGGGTAGAAGGGGGTGTTGCCAAATGTCCAAAATGAGTAAAGGGTGTTGGGAGGTACACACTTCCAGCTGTGAAATAAATAGGTCATGGGGATGTGATGTGTGGCATGGGGACACAGTCAATGGTACTGTAGTGCATATTCGAAGGTTTCCAGGAGAATAGATCATGAAAGTTTTCATCATAAGAAGAAAAAATACTTTTGGTAACTTATGGTAACAGATGGCGGCTGGACTTACTGTGGTGATCATTTGCTGTGTGTACAGGTGTCAACTCATCATGTTGTACACTTAAGATAATATAATATTTATGTCAACTATGTTTCAATTTTAAAAAGAGTTAAAGACCTTCTTTAATAATGTCAGGAAAATAACATGATACTCACTAGTCATCACTCACCTTTGGACCTGGTAATCCAGGTAACCCAGGATTTCCATGTGGCCCTGGTATGCCCTGCAAATAGTAAAAAAGGTCAGATCGATCTTAGAACAGATACAAATAACAGTCAGTTATAACTGACTATAAAACAGTTGTTTTAGGTACAAATAACAGTCAGTAGAAATATTTCATAGCATAATTTAATTAAAATGAATGTTACCTCTTTTTTTTTCCACAAAGCTTTTTTAATTTTTTCTGAGATGTTGGATTGTTCAGCCTTGGAAAGGAGAGCTACACTAGAGCAGTACTGCAGTTTCTGTCTTTTGATTCAAAACACTGTCTTGAGGTGTTTACCTCCTTTATTTTTCACCCCTATCTCCAGCCATACTGCATAGTGCTACTTCTAGAAGCTATGCAGAGTAAGAAGCCTAAAAACAAGGAAGTGCAAATGGATACTCCAGTCAACATGTGTTAGCCCTTTCTGTACTTGAGTTTTTACTTATGCCATTATGTATCTCTTAAAGACTCATTTCATTTAACTTTACCCCCTACAGCTGCCCAAATCATTCTTCAAGTGTCAGCTAGATCCCACCTCAGTTTTATTTATTTTATTTATTCTTTTATATAAATAAATATTATGTGGGGCTTGAGCTCACAACCCTGAGATCAAGACCTGAGCTGAGACCAAGAGTCTGACACTTAATCAACTGGGCCACCCAGGTGCCCCCCCCCACCTGTTTTTTAAATCCTAGATATACCATGATAAAGTGATTTCTCTTTCTTACTAGCTTTCATAGAAATTGCTACATGTAAAGTTAATTTGTACTTAACTGTATATCGCTTTAGGACATTTATTAGACTGTTCTAATCTGTTATTTAAATATTTTATTGCCCTTTTAACTACTTTATGACATGTGCCATTTAGTTCTAGGATTAAAAATTTTTTGAAAACGGACTGTTTTTAGTATTACCAGTATAGCACTTGGAACATATTAGACACTCAATAAATACTTGTTGGTTTGAATTTAATAATTGCTTCTATTTATTGAGTGCCTACTATATGTAAATAACTGCGTTAATGCTTTACATTTCTTATTACTAATCCTTATGACAATCCTGCAAGGTGGCTATTTTTACTCCCCTTTACAAGTGAAGAAACTTAAGCTTATGGAACCATCAAGTGGAGGAACTAAGATCCACCTCTAGAAAACCTTCCAGGTCTCCAGGCCCCCTACGCTCATTTGGGTTTGGTACCCACGTCTCAGCTCTTCAGCCATACCTCTATCTTAACATATAACATATAGTTAGTAATTACTTATTTTTCTGTCTTTTCAATTCTGAATTAATAGAGCATCGTGTTTCAGAAAGGAAAGGGGTGTCAGCAATGGCAATATTGGAGGTATATCTAGCAAGACTAAAACTAAGGAAAACGATTAGATTTTATGATATGTCATTTGCAACCTTCAAAAATTATTAGATTAAATTATTATTAAAATAAATTTTAATAAAATAGATGGAAAAATTTATGGGGCTTTACACATAAGCATTGATGTAGGGCCACGGCATAAACTATTATTTTATAAAGTTCAATAGGGCAACAACAGTGAGCTAGGACAAAAACTAGGAAAAATTAATAACAGTGAAAGTTTGAGGTTTTTTTTTTTTTTTTTTGAAAAGGGATAATGGTTTGGTTGTTGCCACATGAGCTAAAATCTAGGGAGAGAAAAAAATGTGAAGTTGCAAGTTTTAAGTTAAATAATGGAATGGAGATAAAATTAGGAACACAAATGTAATAATTAGCCTGGAGAAGAGGAATACTGTTCCTTCCTTAAAGAAAGGATTAGACAAATAAGTGAAAAAAATAGGTAGAAATGAGGGAAGGAAACTGGTGTACTATGAGAATAGATGGAGACTCAGACTGAAGGTCTTGGCTGTAGGAGAACAGCCTCAGTAGTGGGATTGGTACAGAGAGAGATCCAGTCCCCAGAAAGGTGGGATCCAGACAGAGAGCCAGAAGGATGGAAATGGTCTGCCGGCTATGGGAGAGTGGGCGTGTGGATGAGAGACTGGAGGAGGAAGGTGATAGGGCAAGTATAGAGAAGTGAAACAAATGTTTAACCGCAGCTACAGCCAGTGAGCGTTCGTCTGCGCCTTCTTGTCCGTATGAGGACAGGAGTTGACTGTGAATATGGACGACTTAAAGTAATATTTCAGGACGCTTTTTCACTATATTGTGTGTAAGATAGACAAAAATCGGGACAGAAAGTGGATTATACACGGCATGTGCATCTGTCTTTATAACACAAGGTTGCAGTTCCTTTTCTGGCTCTTGGAAGAATTTCTGTTAGTAAAAGTCCACATTTATTTTTTAGGTTTGAAAGAAACAAATTTTAACACAGCAGTAAATCTTTTGTTGGACATGTGTAATGTGAGAAACCACTGCTGATCCTTAAGGCAGCTTTTTCCTCAGGTTAATTATTTTTCTAGTCAGTAGCTCCAGCATTTTCCACTATGTAATCCAGGAATGTACTATTTTAAGGCAACCCACTCCTCTTCATTTCCCAAAGCAAATGAAACCCACCTCGAACTATCAACTACCCATGAGATCGCTTTATAACTAAGAATAATGTTACAAGTAGCACTAATTTATAAATTTGATAATCCTTCTCAGGCAGGTTCACAGAGAGTGCCTTGGCTGGGTGTTTACGGTCAAATAAACAAGCTGCACGTGTTCCTGAGTTTCTCTTGAATTGGCAAAGGTAGACTAAGTTTGAAGACCCAGGCAGGTTTCCAAAGGAAGTACATACTGTACGATGCTGGGGAAAAAAACACACTGCAGTGTTACTAATTCTAACAGCAGTGGGACACAGAGCCCATTTACTCACCCGTGGACCTCTCCTTCCTGATGGGCCTGGGATGCCTGCTGGACCAGGTGGACCCTTGGAAAACAAATGCCAAGATGTTAGGCACAATTATAGACACATCTTTTCTCACAAGACTTATTAAGATTCCCACTTTAGGGCTTTGTTTTCAGTCCCCAGTTCCCAGCTGATGATGATTTTAAAGTAATATGAATCCCCTCACCCTAATCAGCAGGGGTGAGAGTTGAAACTCAAGTGTCCTCTTTAATCTGGCCAGAAATGGCCGTAGGAAGTCTGTGACTTATGGTTACAGCCACTGTATCTGGCTTTTACAGGAACCACACTAGTAGTTTTGTGGGTAACTTTTACCTAAATTTACTTTTACTACTGAAGGCAGAATTCAATTTAGGGTTGGGAGACCAACAACTACAGGTCGTTTCAGACACATTGCAAAAGACTTGCCTGGAAAAATTAAAGCACTGACTATGTTATGTTCTCTTAAAAGACTTATAGCAAGGATCTGTATAATGTGTTAAACTGTTATGAGATCCTTCTTGTATATTCAGTAATAAATCTGCCTTGCACCAAGTATAGCATACCAGGAGTTCAGTCAGAGACTTAAATGGTTTGCAAAACAAAGTAAGAAAGCAAACACTGATCAATTTTTAAAGCATTCTGATTAAATATACTAAATAATATTAAATATATTAAATAAATACTAAATATGTTAAGTAATATTGAATAGGAAGAAGTAGTTTCCTTCTTTACTTCCTCACGTGATGACTTATGTCGTCTTTTTTTACTTTAACAATCAGCTGGGGCAGAATAAATGTTCATTTGAGACGTGGTTAACATATGCATTCATTCATGTTGCATTCACTTAATTGTTGCAGAGCACTCTGCTGATATGGAATTATTCTTGGTGTCTCTAGAGCATACACATATTCACAAATATTCATTCAAGGTCGCATTAAAAATAGCATGAATGTTGAAATTCGGCATATCAAGGTTAAAGTGCTGGCCTTAGCATTAACACATAGCATGGCCTAAGAGCCTTGATTTTATGCATTTTTTTCTCATTCCTCATTCTGATATTATCTACTCTTCAAAACTTTCTCCTTTTTTTTAATATTACAGCTGTTTTGAAGTTTTCTAATCCTCTTTATTTTTTTCAAGCTGACTATTTTCCTTTGTATTTTTTCTTCTCCCATGCCCTAACTTGATTTAAAAAAAAAAAAAACCAAACTATTTATTTATTTATTTATTTTGAGAGAGAGAAAGATAGTGCAAGTGGGAGAGGGGCAGAGATGGAAGGACAACGAGAGAATCCCAAGTAGGTTCTGCACTGTCATTGCAGAGCCCAATGCGGGGCTTGAACTCAACAAGCTGTGAGATCAATACCTGAGCTGAAGTCAGATGCTTAACTGTCTGAGCCACCCAGGCACCCCAATAAAACCTTTCATATATCTCCTAACATTGAGACAGAAGTACTATTTCCATTCAACCTCAGACGGAGGGCATCCTCCTTCCTGAACTGTTCAAATATTTTAACAGCTATCATTATATCACTAACGTCCATCAAAAATTGACTTTCACTTATTTTTTTTAAAAACTGAAATCCTTTTCACAATTCTGGTTCTGTTGCTATAATCGGAAGTTAACAGCTACTTATTTGAAGTCCCAAAAAATAAGAAAAATGAAAAACTAAATGGAAAATTAAAACAGAATGTCTAGTTTGGTTTATTACCCCATGACACTATATTACGACAAAAGAAAACAGTATTCCAATTACATAGAAAAGGTAATTAATATTAGATACTGGGCAAGAAAGAAAGTCTATTTTATGTCATGATTGAAATATTTGAGTTATTTAATAAGCACTGTATAAAAATCAATTTTAACTTCTTCAAAAATTTGCATTTTCAAATCACTGAGAATAGATTAATAGGGATTTCTACAAACTAGGGAAGAAATTTGATTCTATATGGCATGACTTGTTTGATGAAAATAAGTGATTTTCTATAAATAAAGTTAAGTACTAAAAATGGCACTTTAACTTTGAGGTTATTGGTTATTAAGAGAAAGGGATGCCTGGGCTCAGTTGTTGACCATCTTGATTTTGGCTTAGGTTATGATCTTGTGGTTCATGTGATCTAGCCCTGCTTCAGATTCTCTCTCTCTCTCTCTCTCTCTCTGCCCTTCCCCCTTTCACACACGCCCACTCTGAAGAATAAATAAACTTTAAAAAAAGTTAAAAAAAAAAAAGCATAATTCCATGAAATGAGTAACGGTTTTGCAATTGTCTAATCTAGGTTCAAATCAGGCCTCAATGATTTACTAGCTGAATGACCTTGGACAAGTCAGTTACTCTTTCTAAGCCTTAGTTTCCTCATCTTTAAAATATTGATGATAAAGATCTACCTTTCAGTTATTGTGATCATTAAAGATACTGTATATAGAATAACTACCACTATGGCTGAGAAATAGTAGTTAACCAGTAAACTATAGAATAATGAATTTTTTCAAGGTATACATGGTGCACAGTAAGCACTCAATTAATGTTAGTTATAATATTATAATTACTAGGGGTTTTTTGTTTGTTTGTTTGTTTTAGATAGAGTGCACATGAGTGGGGTAGAGGGCAGAAAAATCTTAATCAGGCTCCAGCTGAGCCTGATGTGGGGCTCAGCATGGGGCTTGATCCCATGACCATGGGATCTCAACCTGAGCCGAAATCAAGAGTCAGGTACTCAACCAACTGAGCCACCCGGACTACTAAGGTAATTATTATATATTATCAAATATATAATTGTCTTAAATATATTCACTAGACCAAAACTTCTAAAAGATAGTAATGCCTGGTCAATTAATCTTGGAAGTCCTGCATCTAAAATTCCTTTTAAAAATTCATTCACTCATTCATTCATTCACTCATTCGATAAGCATTAGTAAGCATCAAGCCCTCTGACAGCTTCGAGTCTAGAAAAAAGACACACATTAACAGATAAGCACATAATTATACATTTTACTTAGTGATATGAAAAAAGAGAACAAGCAAGCAACAGAGAGATTAACATAGCTAGTGCACCTAATTTATTTGTGGTATCAGAGGAGGCTTCTCTGAGGAAGTAAGTGCTCATACTGAAAAGATGAATAAGAGTTAGAAAAGAGGAGAAAGTAAAATTCCAGAAAATAGGAATAAAATGAACGAGGGCATGAGTAAAAGGAAACAAACAAAAAGCACAGTCTTATTGAAGAAGAAAAAGAACACTCAGGGAGAGTAAGAGAAAGTGGCACAAAAGGAGGCTGCAGAGGCAAGCAGGGGCCAGATCACACACCACTGCACAGGTTATGATAAAAAGTCTTTCATTTATTCTAAGTGCTTTATTCTTCTGCCACTGAAGAGTTTAAGCAGCTAACTGAGGTGATCTGGTCTGTGTTTTTAAAAAGATCACTAGAGAATTTACATAAAACATGGCAGAATGAAAACATTTTTAAAACTACCCTCCATCCCTCAAAACCCACTGAAAACAACAAAAACACTGAAAGAAAAAAAAAATCATCTCCAACGAAACAAGGAAAGGACCACAACCACAAACCACAAAATATGGAGATTATTTTCCAAATACTGAGAAACTTTGCGGTAAGGAAAGATGTTGAGAGATGACCAGAAAGAAAAAACCTCCTCAGATTTCAAATCTTGAACAGGCTACAGATATCTAAAACTAACAGTCTTGAATGTTCATCTCAAAAATCCTTTGATTACACAATGATGAGGCTTAAGGGAATGAGAAAGCCACAGTAGATATGATTAATGATCCAGTGAAGACCCAGCTTCAAACAGCCAAGAGTAAGAAAGGTGGAACTGAAGAGGAGGAACCCATCATTGTTATGATCTACAACCAAACCTCCTAACCTCAGAAGATGTCTGGTGGGGACAGGGGGTGAAAGACAGGAGCATAAATCATCATATTAGTTCTTAGAGGGCCTATGAAATAAAAGATTTCATAACAAATTGTACATGAAAGTAAGAGGAGATACGTCTCTGGATAGAGGACAAAATAAATATAATAAGATGGCGTTTAAAGGCAGCAACCTAAAGTTGACGCTGTGTACCACTCCACCTTAGTTCCCTCTGTTTCTCCCTATGCTATTCTAAAACAAATAGTGCCCCAGTTAGAGTTGCCTTTATTTTATTTATTTATTTATTTATTTATTTATTTTTTTAAGTTTATTTATTTTCAGAGAGAGAGCATGAGCAGGGGAGGGACAGAGAAAGAAGGAGAGAGAAAGAATCCTGAGCAGGCTCCATGCCGTCAGCACGGAACCAGAGGTGGGGCTCAAACTCACGAACCATGAAATCATAACCCCAGCCGAAATCAAGAGTCAGATGTTTAACTAAATGAGTCACTCAGGTGCCCCAGAGCTGCCTTTATTTTAAAAATGGCTAATAACCAGAAAGAAACCAGCCAGGGGCCTTTACATACTTATTGAGGGGAGGGGAAAGTATGAGGACAGAAACATAAATTAAAAGTAGATGAAAATTGTTTACCAGAAGAGGAATTACTTCATGCAACAGAGAAAAAGTCCAGTCATATAGTTCACTATAGATGCAAAGCATTTCAAGATGCCATGTTTCTATAAAAAGAGAGGTCAAAGAAGAGTTATAAGAAATAAAAATAACAATGAAGGTAATGAAATGTGAACCAGAAGAGTTTAAGAAATACATGAAAGAGAAAAAAGAAACCATTATAGATGAAAGCCATGTCTGATACCATAAAAACTGATTAAATACAATTTAAAAATCAATGAAGGAATGTGAGTGCAGAATAACTGAATTCACATGAAACAAAATAGAAAAAGCAATCACACATACATGCTTGTAGAGAAAATGATAGATAATGTCTATCATCACAAAGGACATCCTGAAGAAGAATGTGGAAAAATGGAAAAGAAAAATATTTGACGATATAAGGGGAGATGTTTCTATAATCAAATAAAAATAACCTTCATATCAAAGGCATACCATAAAAAAAAAACTGATACAGACTGATATAGGTTTAATAAACTTCAGAGATGATTGAAGAACTGTACGGGCATATGAAAGAAGAAATGGTCACCTACAGGTAGGAAAAATCAGGCTGGCCTGAGATTTCACATGGTAACATCTACTTCAAGAAGTGGTGCAACAATCCCTACAAAGTTCATTATTTCTTCATCATCCACACTTTCATTAGCTTCCTAAAAAATCTACCTTTAGTCTTCTACATTATGCTGAAGTTGGACTCACAAAGTTGACTTTCCCATCAGAAGAGCTAATGCATTTCTTCCACTTTTTCTCAGTCCTCATCCTTTTTGACTTCTATGTAGCTTTTGGCACTGCTGATCAATTTTTCCTCAAAACTCTCTTCTTGGGCTTCTGTGACAGTGCACTATATACTTCTCTCCCATCTGACTGTTCATTCACACTTCTGCTTTTTTTCTTCCATACTCCCAAAGCGAACATTCCCCATGATTTGACTCTTGACTCTACGCCAAACTCCTTTCTTTGAAAATTATCCAACCCTACACCTTCAGCTATAATATTGATAGGAAGACTCCTGAATCTACATTCTTATCATGATCTCTCTTTTTCATTTCAGCTTCTTCAACTTTTCCAAAGGCTGACTGAATTTTCAATAGTACCTGAAATGTTTTAACTTAACTTCCTCTCCTAAAATCGACTTCCTCTCTTAGTTACTAATTTTAGTAATGGTATTACCATTCTTCCAGTCCACAGACTTAAAACCTTAAAATCATCTTTCTCTTCCTTTTTGTTTTGTCCCTAGGTCCAATTAATTTCCCATATATTTCTTCAAAATATCTCCTGAATTCTACCTTTCCTTTGCATTTTCACATTTTCCTAATGTCTTAGTTTTGTAACATCAAGATGATAGTGGGAACTTCCTGTCTGTGCTGGGCACTACTAACAGACTGACTTCTCCATTAATATCTCTGCTTAGAAACCTACAAAATTCCCCATGAGAATGAGATAAAGTAAGAACTATCAGTTTGACAATTAAGACTCTACAATCTGACAACATCTATCTTGGGTCTTATCTTTGTCCAACAATATTCAGTCTAACATCATGAGAGAGTTTAAGCTTTAGAGGCAAAAAACGTGAATCCTGGCTCTGTCATTTATTAGCAATGTAGTTATGAGCAAGTAAATTGACTTTTCTGGGTTTCAGTTTCTTCACCTGAAAAAATGGGGATAATAATTCCAACCTCACCAAGTTATTTTAAGATAATGAATTTAAAGGGCATGGTCAAGCATCTGTCACAAAGTAAAAACTCAGTAAATGATAGCTATTATGCTGCTTTTCCTATTAAAAAAATAGGTTCGTTCCTTTCACCTATCAAATTATATCCATTCTTTGAGGCCTACATTATAACTAATTTGTCCACAAGACAATTCTGAATTATTCCGAACTATTCCAAGCTATTCCAAACAGCTCAGCCTTAAGTGATCTTTCATAGGGATCACCTCAGAAAGCACTTCTCTTGCTTTTGAACATTTGTACCTTATGCACTTAGTTTGTAAGCTCCTTCTGAGCAGTGACTGTGTTATCCATACTTTGTGTTCCTGCTTTTCCCATAACAGAAATTAAGTAAATATCTGTTAAATATTACTGCTTCATCCACCAATATTGAAATGACTAGTTTGGGATTTATAGAAGAGATTTATGCTCATCTCATCATACTGAAGAAAGTAAATGGCTTCCATAACTATTTGCTTAATATGACCTGCCCAGTGGCTCAATTTTATTACTAATATGTTGATAATAGTTGCTATCACTGAAAAGAATTTCTCTATAATAATATGTTATTCATACTTTATTTTAAGACATTTAAATATTCACTCTAAGAGTTGTTCAATACCTATCAAGTCATTTCAAGCAAGAACCACAAAGGAAACATAAGCTAAGCAAGTGACATCATCTTCTCCCATCCAATGGCTTCTGAACTAAAACAATGATTCAAATTTTATTTTCATAAAATAAAGAAATACTTTAATATATATTTTAGTCTGCTTGTGATTAAAAATATTATTTTCTAAACACACAAAAGGTGATTATTTAACATATACAAACATAAAAGGCAAAAACATAATGTTTCTAATGTGATTTTTTTAACGTTTATTCATTTTTGAGACACAGAGAGAAGCAGAGTGTGAGTGGGGCAGGGGCAGAGAAAGAAGGAGACACAGAATCCCAAGCAGACTCCAGGGTCTAAGGTGTCAGCACAGAGCCTGACATAGGGCTCGAACTCACAGACCATGAAATCATAACTTGAGCTGAAGTCAGACACTTAACCAACCGAGCCACCCAGCTCCCCCCAAGGTAATTTTAAATAGCTTAAAATGGGTTTTAAATGATTTATAAATTTTTCAAATGCTCAGCTGTAATTGCACCTCCACAACGACAGAATTTCAGAGCTAAAAACATCAATCTATTATCGTATAGTTTTGTTTATACATTATCAAATAAGTGATTTCGCTATTTGCTTGTTTTTTTCATTGAATAGGCCGATGAGCTCTTAGTTACTTTTTGTATTAGGTAGATGGAGCTTTTATTAATCTGTAAATGTAAATTAACTATACCATTAAAGATGTAATGAAATATGTTACATTTAGAACAATAATGTAAGGTTTTGTTTTTTACCAGGCAGTGATTCACTACAAAATTATCTCTAAAGTAAATTTTACTCTCTATTTTAGTTCATTTGATATTATTTTGCTGAAAGAAGTGTTTAATGATTATCAATTAATTTAATTGATGTATTTAACGTGTTTTTCTTTAGTGTACTATAACTTTTATATCCTTCTATTAACATGACTGTGTATAAGTCTATGGTTTTTCTATAAAGAATGCTAATCCAAATTTAGCAGTTGAATTCTTGGTTGAATTTCAACTGAACAAGAAAAACATATAGCTTACTCACCACTTTATCAGAATTAAGTAACCTTTCAGCCTGCCAATATAAACAACAAAAAATATAATATTTAAGCCAACACTGCATTCTGGCTGGATGCATTATAGTAACCGTAAATTCATCACTATAGCCAGGATACATGTCTGAAACAGATCTGATCTATTCTGTATTCTTCAGTCTAGTGATTTTTGATAAGTTAATGCATTAAGACAGATTTAAAAAACAACAACAACAACTTACGGGAGGTCCAGTGTCCCCTTTTGGCCCTCTCAGATTCTCCATTTCGAGCATGGTATTAAGATCCTCATAATAATAATAATAATCATAAAGGTCAGTCTCATAGCTATTTTCGATGGGATAGGTAGCATCAGGATCAATTTCACCTTCCTTCCTTAGGTCAAGGTGATTGTCCACAGATGGCTCATCTGTCACTCTGTATAAGGTTGTGTTTAAAATCTGTTGCAGTTCCATGAGTTCATTAGTGTGTAGATTTGCTGTGATAGCCTTCTTGAGATTAGTAATTGTTTCTTGTTTTATATGTGGAAGAATAGATGATATCTTCTTAAATGGTGACAGACCAGTTAGTTTATCATTATGTTGTGTGACATTGTCGGATACATTTGAAAAAGAACCAAATTTCTCCTTGCTATTTGTTTTCGCCTTTTTGAGGTGATGGGTCATTGACAGACTTAAATTTGTCTGAGTATGTTCCTCAGTGATCATTTCTTTGTCTTGAATCCCATGGTTTACAAGATCCACAGCAGAAACATTCCTTGAATGAAGAGAAATGAATTGAGATTTTGGTATTTGGTGATCTTGTTGCTTATGGACTGTTGCAGAATCATTATTTATGATATTTGGAATGTTTTTGCCTTTGGTAAATGTGTCCTCAGACAGCACTTTTTCACCAAATTGTTTGGGCAAGGGAGAGTTTTCCAGTATCTCAGCTGGTACGATGGTTGTATGAAGATGGTTTGTCTCAGGGTGACAACGATGTTTCACATATCTACAATAGTTTGCAGATGCTTCTGCAGAAGGAATAATATCCAACTGACATACTATTCCTTCAAAATGGACAGAATTATTATTCATACTTCCTAGTGTAAACACACTGTTAGAATCAAAAGTCTGGACTTCCAAAAGAGTCTCTCTGCTAAAATATTTCTTTCCACACTCAACAGACATTGAAACAACTTGGTTTCTAATAGTAATGGCAAAGAAGTGCCATCGCTCATCATGAACACTGTAGTTGAAAAACACAGACTGCTTTCCTCCAAGGTATACTACTAATTTTTTAGGTAATAATTGCACTCCTAATTGCAGTCTATTTTTATTTCTAATGCTGAAGAGAAATGCATTGTTTACTCTATGTGACTGTAACCCAATTAATATTGTAAATGGCTGTTCTAAGTTGAATGGTAAAATTTTCATGAGAGGTGACTCAATATAAGCATCATTTGTTAAAATGACACCTGATTCTGTTAAATGGACCCCCTGAGGTAATGGTGTAGATGATGATGGTACAGCAGTCACTGATGATGAGTGTCTTACATCTTTGTCTCCAAGGCCTAGTTGATGAAGAATATCTATGCCTGGAAATTAAAAAGAGAGAGAGAAAGAGAAACAGAAAGAATCTTACTCTTATGCATTCAGGTGTTCATATGAATGTTTGAGTATGAGAAAATATTCCTTGTCTGTATCAACAGTAATCCCTAAAATAAGCATGCTCTATCAATTTCCAGTTCATGAGAAACATGGGGAGGAAGAGTAAAATGTTATACTCAGTAATTTGAAACACACACACACGTAAGCACATACTAATGCGTGCATACCTGCACACACACACACACACACACACACACACACACACAACCAATATTCCTAAACCTAAAATTTAGTAAATGCTCTCTCATTTTTCTCAATCAATTAAGGAATCATATTTGTTACACCAATGAATATTACTTCTTTAATTTGGAACTTAAAATTTTATGACTTCTAAGTTAAAGAGAAACTGGGGACACAGTTACAAAAAGAAATTTATAACTTGAAAACCACTGTACAAATTAAGTTCACATAATCTTTTAAACTATAATTTTTCAGGTTTTTTTCCCTGATAGCCTTCTGGAAATTTACAAGTTACGCAAGAGTTCTCCCTGTGCCTAATACTGTAAGGGTGTGCTACACATAAAGTATTCAGTCACCCTGATATCTCCTGGACAAGCAAACTTAAATTCCTATTGTTGATGATTACCATACTTTTTCTTTCCCTTCCAAGTTTCTCTTGCTTCTGTTATTTTCTCAGTCCTCCAAGGTAATTTTTATCAAAGCAATTTTTAGACCCTTTCCAATATTTGTTACATAATATGAAATATAGGTCGTATATAACATAAACTTTATATATAGGTTGTACATAATATAAACTTTATATAATAATGGCCTTTTTCTGGTTTATTTTCATTGCAATGTTACTAATAGTATACTGTTTATCTCCCCTATCCAATTATAAACTCTTGGAAGACAGATTCTATGTCTAATTAATTATTGGATATCTACTATTCTTGCCTTGCAAATAGTTCTATAATTTCTAAATGAATGAATTTGCCCCACCAGGATCTTATCAGATGTCACATTTCTTTCTATAGTCTTATAAAATTAAGTACAATTTGTGAAGAATGATGAATCCTGTATTAGAGATATAGAACAGTTTAGTCAGGCACAGGATCATTATTATTTTGGGTGTTATAAATCTCCTACCTGTAACTTTGTATATATGTAATCATTTCTAACAAAGAATATGAATTCATAACTGTGATAAGTAAGAAAAAAGCTTTTGTAGATTAGCCAAAAAAATGTGAATTATCTTAGTTTTTCCTTTATAGGAAATTAGTAGATATTCGATAATTCATGTTTATTACAAATAGCAAAAATAATAGCAAATATCACTCATGCATAATCTAGCAATACAATTAAAATGTTTTCTCACCAGAGAGCTTTATAAAATACTCAGGTGTTTTATTTTAAGGTTATAACAACCATCATTTGTAAAGCAGTCATAGTTTTATAATAGTTTCAAATGTTATAAATGTTTGTATCTAAAACAGTATGACAGTGTCTCTTAAACTTTTCCACCAAAACATTCCTAACAGCAGTTTAGAATTATATGTGTCTCCAGGAATTTGGAGGAATATTTTAAAGAGGCCCCATAAAAATAAAAAAAAAAAAATCTTTGACTTCTCATGTTTTACAATTATAATTTAGGAAAAACTTTAATTTTTCTCTATAACATGGCTATATTTGTTTTAATATATAACATGAATTACCAGTGAAATCAGTTAACTATCCCCATCCTCAATCTTTATTGAAAATTTATATTCCTGAAACAACTGTCTGCTTAGTCAGTGACTCTCAGTATTCCTTCACAATGGTTTCTGCCTCTAAGAAGGTGCATATATCAATCTGAGAAGTAATCTATGTTAGAAACACTGCTCCTTTGAAAATCACGACACTTAAAGTGTATATAATCATATATTTTGTGAAAGTTATCATTATAATATGCCAAATAGGCTATCCTTACACAAAGGAAGTACCATATTTATGTGGCATGATATCAAGGGCTTCTCCTTACCCAAAGAAATAACCCCTGCTATATACTGCCTCAAATTTCTGATTCCATTAAAGGAAATATCACTGGAAAGGATATTATTTGAAACCTGTATTATATATACGTGTGTGTGTGTTTAATATTTCATATATTTTCCTTCAATTCTAATTTAGAGTTTTTATAACAAATAGCTGAGATTTTTAAACAGTCAAAAGTCTTTGAGAATTTGCTATTCATAAGTCTCTTGTTATCAAACCATCCTTCCATTCCTGAAATAAAAGCTACTTGATGGTTATATGTTACTCTTTTGATACCTTGCTGGATTCTTGAAGAACAACGTATGTAGAATCATTACATCAATATTTACAAGTTAAGACTGGTCTGTTTTTTCTCATATTGTACTACCTTTATCAACTATAGTATTGGTTCATTATTTTCTATGACCTAGTTTAAGTAGAATTTATTAGGCTAAGTTTAAAAAACAGAAAGTACAAATTAGACACCATTCTCTAATCACAATGCTAACAAGTTAGATTTTAATAACAAAATCAGAAGAAAAAAAAAACAAAACCTTTAACTGGAAAATTTAAAGATTTTCTCCTAAATCATTGGGGTCATTGGGAAAATACAAATAAAAATTACACAGTTTTTAGAAAACTAACAAAAATTAAAATACTACATACCAAAATCTATGGGATATAGCTTAAGAATTATATTTTAGATAGATTTGTATTTTTGTTCTATTATCTTTAAAATGATAAAAATACACAATGTCCCTAGTCCTCTTTATTTAGACATATCTATTATTTCTTTCCTATGGATAGTGTTTCCTTTTCCTTTTTTCTCCCTTCCTCCCTTTCTCTTACTATCAGAATTAGCTTCCTAGTATTGACTTTTTTATTATTAAATATCTTTATAGTACTTTTTATTTGATTTATCAGCTTTGGATAATATTAATTCCCAGCCAGCTTCTACATATGAGCCAATCAGCAAACTGAATACACTTCCTGTCTTTGTTCCCTCTTCCCTTCCCATTTATCAGTGATTGGACCATTCCTACATTTGTATGGCATTTATATTCAGTTCTGTTCCCAAATTTTCTTCTTATACAGCCAGTCTTTGTAATCGTTATCTCAGTTATTTCCTTTTTGATGAAGTTTATCCTCTATCCGTCTCCTCAAGAAGCGTTCATGGAAAATTTCCTGGATATTTGACTTTTTAGAATTGTTTGTTGATAGCCTCGTATCTTAAGTTTCACTGGATATAAAATTCTTTGCTGATACTTTCTTTGAATATCTTAGAGATATGATTCCACTGTCTATTGGTGTGGAATGTTAGAAAAGAAAAGTCTGAAGTCGGCTAATTTTCTCTCTCTAAATGACTCATTTTTTTTTTTTTTTTTTACCAACATGCCCCAAAGAGCTGTTCTTTATCTTTGAAGTAAAGTGCAGATTTTATTAGGATATGGCTTCATATTGACCATTCTGGATAAATGTTTTCAGGCATATAGATGCCCATTTGTTGTTTAGATTCAAGTTTAGTTGTTGTTGCTTGCTTCAGCAAAGTTTTCATGAATTACATCCTTGAATATTCTATTTTATAGTTTTGGTTTTCTTCTTCAAAAATTCCTATTATAATAATGTTTAATCTCCACTGCTGTCTTCTGTGTCTGTCATTCTTTGTAATCTCTTAAAATATGTTCTTTATCTTCAGTTCTGTTTGATTTTCTCACTTCTGTCTTTACCATGTTTCCTATAATGTCTAATCTCTCTTTGTGCTCCTTCCAATTTCATCTTGATTTATAAAATTGTTTTCCTACGACATCTTTTTCTGAGTTCTACAAGCTCACAATTCATATCCTTTTAATGTCTTGCCATCTCTTCCTTCTCCTGAGTTCTTATATTTCTGTTTTATGATCTTCCTTCATAGAGGTGATTTTTTTTATGTGTACATTCTCATTTTGCTCCTTTCTCCTATATCTTCCTTATTGTACCCTTCTATTTAGTCTGTTATAGTTACTTTTAGTTACTTATTATTTCATAGCCCAACAATTTATAGAAGGATGCTGGGGAGAAGGCAGAGGGCCATGCCTTCCAAATCTCAAAACCCCAAAGGGCTCTTTCAGCATTACCAGAGTTTCCTTCTCAAATGGCTTTTTGATATACCTAGCCTTTTTCTCTGAACCTTCTAGCAGAACTTCTATAGCCAGCCTAGCTGGCAACACTTTACTCTCCCTCCTCTCTATCCATTCTCATTGGTATATGCTTCAGAATGAATCCTTCACCTTAGGAAGTAGATTTGTGCATGTTTTGGGATCTGTCCCCACTGGCCATTTAGCTACTATGTGTGCTTCTTGACCCCGGGCAGCTTCTGTCCACCCCAGTTCCTGTAGCACTTGTTTCGTACAAGGGCTAAAGGTGAAATATTTCAGGGTATGCTCCTCATCTTTAGGAAGTGTGGTTATGCTGGCACTTATATGCTTTTGTCAGCATATTTTGAGTTTGCAAATATTATCAGTCCCCTAGTTTTGCTGAAAATGGAGTTTTCAGGGTTATTATTTCATTAGTTTTTTTATGATATCTAGAAATGGAAGAAGATAATATCTCATGGTTTCAAGTTCATACACTTCAAGTATATACCTATTTCACAGATGAAGAATCTGAGGCCCAGAAAGATTAAATAACCTGGTCAACATCACACAGCTGATAAATAGTAGAAATGAATATGAGTCCAGTCAGTGTAGCTTCAAAGTCTCTAATCTTTGCCTCATCACACTGCCTTACAGGCAATGTGTTCTCCACATCACCTCACATTCCCTTTGGCAAGCCTCAGGAATTAATCATTATTCCCACAGAATCTCACAGTGGGGAATATTCTGTAAGTGGCCACCAGAGTTGGTATCTGAGTGCATTTCTAAATGTTAATCCAGTTTTTCACTTTCAAATCTTAGTGTGAATATGTTTAACAAATGCTTTGAGCAGATATTGATGGGAGAACAGAGGACTCTTAAGGATAAAAGGCACAGATGAGAGGGGGTGGGGAGAATAGGAGAAAGACTTCTGTCAGAGAACAGACTCTTCATTGTTAATTTAGGTCTGGCCCTTGATATCACCAAATTGCAATTCGGAGGTTAAATTTAGATAATTGGTACCAGTGAATATAGCAAAACAAACAAATAAACAAAAAACTTACTTGTCTATAATAAATTACTTGTTTCATGAGTGGCCCTAACCGCATAATCAATCCAGTTTGTGTCATACAGGAAATCAGTTACTTTTTAAAGAATATTGATATCTTCATTAAGTGCTTTGCATTTTTTTCATTAAGAATTTTTTTTTAATTTTAATTTATTTTTTTTATTTGAGTATAGTTGGCACACAACGTTCCATTAGTCTCCAGTGTTCAACATAACGATTCAACAAGTCTGCATGTTATGCTGTGCTCACCATATGTGTAGGTACCATCTGTCACTATACAATGCTGCTACAATACCATTATATTCCTTATGCGGTGCCTTTCATCCCCATGACTTCTTTTCCATAACGGGAAGCCTGTACCTGCCACACCCCTTCATCCGTTTTGCCCATCCCCCCACCCCCCTTCCCTCTGGCAACTATCAATTTGTTCTCTATATTTATCAGTCTGATTCTGAGTTTAATTTGTTTATTCATTTGTTTTTTGTTTTTAGATTCCACATGAGTGAAATCATATGGTATTTGTCTTTCTCAGTCTGACTTATTTCACTTGTGCTTTGCATTTTTTTAAGGAATAAAAATAACAGCAGCATTTATTAATTCTACATACCAAGCACTGGTCTCACAACTTTATTAAGCCACATAATTCTCACAATAACCCTACGAGGTAGGTACTATTGTTAACTCTGACAGTTATAAAAACTAGGTCACAGAGAATTTAAATAACTTTCCCAAGGTCACCCAATTAGGATGTAGAGGCAGAATTTGAAAGCAGACAGTCCTCTGTACCCAAATTCTCAGCATGGCAACTTTAAGGAATGCATATGTCCTCTAACAGTAGAACTGATTCTCAAACAGAGAATAAATCATGGTGTCACCAAGACAACACTTTACTCTTTTTACTGTAAACACCAAGCCTAATGACTTCATCCAAAACATGATTTCAATAACCACACATGCTGACTCACAAACTTCTCTTCTGGACTTGCATATCCAATTGCCTACTGAATTTATGCAATAGAGATTAGATGTCCTGTAAGCACTTCTAACTCAACATATTTTCCCCCAAATCTGTTCCTCTTACTTTAGTGCCTCTCTCACTGAAGAGCCCCACTATCAAACCACTAGCCAGAGTAATATTTTTATAGTGTGAATTATATCATGCCACTCTCTTGAACCAAATCCTCCAATGGCTTCCTGTTGCAGTAAAAATACAATCCAAACCCTTTCCATGGTGTTATGAAACCTATGCCATCCGCTCCCTTCTTACCTTTCTTGATCTCCTCTCTTTTCATTTCATCCCACCTAACTTAGTACCAGCCACACTGGTCTTTTCTTATTCCTTAAAACCACTAACCTCATTTTGAATTCGTGGTATTTGCACTTATTAATTCTTTGTGTTTAGAATGCTCCAAACCTTTAGTTCATTCAGATCTAGGCTCAGATGTGACCTCTTCAAAGAGGTCTTCCCTGACAATAATATCTAAAAGATAAAATAGTCATCCATCTGGCCCCAGTGATTCTCCAACATCTTACTTACTATGCTTTATTTTTTCTTCACATCACTAAAAATTTAGGGAGACATAATTAATAAATATATGATATATATATATATATATAATCATATATATCACATTACATATGCATATACATTATATATCACACTATATATGTATACATGGTCCATGAGGGTAGTACCTCATCTTGTTTTACTGTTATATTCCAACATATAGAATAATGACTAAAACAAAGTGGGTCCAAAGTATTGTTTGAATGAATGAATGAATCAATCAACCATCTAACGCAGAAACCTGGCAATCACCATTGACAATTCCTTTCCACCCATTCTCCATAGCTATTTAGTCAAGTCCAATACAAGCCTTAGTTAAGCTCTCTTTACTCTTAGATTATCATATTAGGCTCCTAATAGATTTCTCTGCCTCTTGTAAGACACCCTTATCCAATCTGTCATCCACACTGCTGCCAGAAAAAACTTTCTAAAATACAGAACAAAATGAACATTTAGTTCATGACACTGCTTCCTATAACACCTCGGTGGTTCTCACAGCTTTTAGTACAAAACTCAAATTTCTTACTTCAACCCTCAGACTCTTAGCGATCTAATCCCTGCCTGCATTTCTAGTCTCGCATCTCATGCCTTCCTAACAAGCTTTCTTTTTTTTAATTTCTGCTACATGTCAAAGGTGATCAAACCTAAAAGATCAAAACAGGAAGGTTTAGAATGTAGGAAAAAAGGATCATTCTCAGCAAGATAGTATACTAGAAATAAAAGGGAATCATTAAACAAGGAATGAAGTATCCATGGTCTTTCAGCCTTGTGGATATCCTGTTTAAAAAAACCTTTTTACCATTCTCCATCTCCTCAATCTTTCATTAAAGGATTATGGCTTCATTTTTTTTAATGTTTGTTTAGTTTTGAGACAGCAGGGGAGGGGCAGAGAGAGAGGGAAACACAGAATCTGAAACAAGCTCTAGGCTCTAAGCTGGAAGCTCAGAGCCCAATGTGGGGCTCAAACTCATGAACTGCGAGATCATGACCTGAGCCAAAGTCTGATGCTTACCCGACTGAGCCATCCAGGCACACCCCTTCTTTTGTTAATGTTTTAGGACTTCATTTTAAAATAAGTTTCTCACTGGTATTCATATGAAATGGTGAGTCTGTGACACAGTTGATGAGGCTGAGTAGATTGGCACATTTAAGAATATCCTTATAACTGTGAGTGGTATAGTGGTTTTATTGCAAACTGTCAAGTTATACAAGTGAATCATTGGGACCCCCATCTTGATTTCACTTTTTCAAGTCCTCCCACCCTTTCCACTATGGCACCCAAAGCCTATAGGGTACTTGTGTAGTAAAAAATTTAACCTTGCCCAAAGAACAGGCATGTTTGTTCTTCGCTCCTGGGAGGTACTCTCTTAAGCTCTTGAATATCTTGCCTGATAAAAATATTTTTGTTTATCTGAGGGTTGTGGACCACATAAGATAGTCCCATAATGTGATTTATAGTAAGAGATTTGGTCATGTGGCTCAAGAGGGCCTGGAGACTGAGGTCAGCTACATGGGCAGTCCACCACGTCTACATGACGGTGCCCCAATAAAGACTCTGGACATAAGGGCTCAGGTGAGTTTCACTGGTTGGCAACATCCTGGGCATATTGTCACATGTCATTGCTGGGAAAGTTGACACTGACTCCACTGAGAGAAGACAAACTGGAAGCTCCATATGTAGGACTTTCCTAGACCCTAACTCAAGTGTCACTTCCCTGGGTTGATTTTAATCTATATCCCTGGTGCAATAAACCATAACAGTGAGTATAACAGATTTCACTCAGTTCTATGAGTCTTCTAGAGCATTATTGAGACTGAAAGTCATCTTGAGGACCCTTAAACTTGCTGTTGGTGCAATGCCCCCTCACATATTTTTCCTTCGATGATATCTCCTCACTCCATGGCATTCTTCAATCTCAATTTTTTTTTTACCTTTCTTAAGTTTCTTGCCATATCAAGATGAATGTGTGTGTTTTTTTAAATCCCATTCTTTCAGATCCTTGCTAAGTATATCCCTGCATGCTAAATTTACTCTTTAAATTACCTCCTTTTTAAGCTTTCAGTATAATTTTGGTTTGTTTTTGTTTTGTTATATATTAATGACAAAAACATCCTACTCAATTCTCTAATAAAATAAATAGAAAGAAAACACTAACACAAGAGTATTCCCAGAAAATGAAAGATGTTTCTACATTGAAAGGGCCTACTGAATGCCCAGCACATTAAGTTGAAAAAAGACCTGTACCAAGGCACATTATTGTAAAATTTCAAAACATCAAAGATAAACAGATGATCTGAAATATTTAAGAAAGAAAATAAAACGGTCACCTATATAGAATTACTATAAAAGATTTCTTGAACTGCAAGGCAGAAGGCAATGTCTTTAAAACAGAGAAAACTATTTACGGCCTAAAATTCTGTACCCACCCAGATTACTCTCATGCTCATGTGTGAAATAAACACATTTTTGGAAATGTAATGTACACATTTTCAGGAGGACACTGGATGATACACTCCATTCAACTAAGGAAATGGATGATGAAAATGAAACACGAGTTCTAGGACACTGGATTTAACACAGATGCGAGGCATTAACTCTACAGGAAGTTTAGAGAATTACCAATCCACAGAAGAACAGGAGAATTTTAGCTCCTAGAAGGAATCATCCCCCACCCAAATCAAATGGTTGGAATATTTGGTATTTTTTTGGAAAATCTTTTTCAAAGAAGGTTTAAAATTCTTTTGGAGTATCTGAGAAGAATTAGTGATAGTGACAACTCCTGATTAAATGTTACATTATTGTGTCATGCCAATTTAACAAAAAATCTATTTTAGGAAAAAAGTACTTCTAAGTTTCTGATAACATACTACTGTTTTCATTTCATTTTTTTTTTAACTCAGAAGTATCCAATTTTTGGATGTTAAAGAGGTTTTAACAAGATTTTTCTTTTTATTAAGAACTCACAATAAAATGTTATGGTTATAGAGAGACTAAAAATTGTGAAGTACACCCTGAAATAAAGGAGCATTATTTTGTATTCTATAAATGAAATCTTAAGGTTGAAAGATATTATTTCCTTCACTGGTTCCGAATTTTTTTAAAAAAATCTATTCAAAAATATTCAGTTTTCCTTATATCTTTCTTTGCCTCGGTTTTTAATATCTTGATAATGCTACCTTTTGTAAAGTATTAAACTCATGACTCCAGCAGATGGCAATTATGAAGCAAGAAGATGTGTAGTGAAAAAAGAGTTTTTTGTTGTTGTCAGAGATAGCCTAGATTCAAGTACTACTGCATGAGCCTGAGCAAGCTCCTTCTTTGAGCCTTAGTTTCTTTATCTATAATCTCTATCCTGCAGGTTCATTATGAAGATTAGAATAATGTATATAAGTGCCGGCAAAATATATATGTAACTAATAATGGCAATTTTCTTTCTTTCTGATCTTCTCTGTGGTCCAGGAGGCTTACTTGTAAAGAATTTGTAGACTTCACAATCAAAATACTTGAGTTCAAATCTTAGTTCTTCCATTTATTATCCTGTAACCCTTGGAGTCGTTACTTATTCTTCTTAACCTTATTTCCAGCAATTCTATCACGGGCATAATTACAAAAAACCCTGTGATGAGATAGTGGTGAATATATATTCTACAAGCATGGGATTGGTACACGATAAGTTCTCAGAAGGTTTAAGTAATAACAATGAACCAGAAGATATAGTTTCTCTCCTCTTCATGGTTAATTAAAGCAAAATAAAGTAACAGAAATGACTCGGTAAGACTAGCATTTCATGAAGTTATATGTGACATGTGACCTATTTTAACCATTTCCCCATAAAACAGAATTAGAAAATGCCTTCCAAGATACATTTTAATTCATCTACATGCTACTTGGCCGAGAATACTTACCTACTTATCACTTTGGTCAATCAGATACAGTAGCACCCCTTCCTTTGTGCAACCTCTTGCTACCTATACATATTTCCCTTTCTTGTCTCTTTCTTACTGATATTTAGTTGACTGAACAAATTGCCAAATGGCTTGTTGAATTGGTCACTGAATTGAAACATTGGTTTTGTAAGAATGAATAATTTGGCAGCCCTGCTAATGTAAGACAGAGGAGTAAAAAAATAATGATAATAATAATGGGGACATGGTGATGTCTGTAGTATGTCTGTAGATCCAGCATAGTTTCATAGTTTTTCTCTTTGACTTTGGCGTTTTAGTTTTTAACCTTTGACAAGACACTTGTTTTTACACTTTGAGGCCAGAGACACTATCTTACTTAAATTTCAATCACTGGCAATTAAGATATTATGTGTCAAATACAAGATATTTTTTAAAATGTTGCTTAATAAATAGAGTATACATAGATTCCTGAAACTCTATCACCACACTACCAGAACAACTAGCTAGCAAGCAAAAAGAAAACATTGAATTATCTTCTAAACCTCTCCATTTAAATCAAATAAAATCCCAAACCCACTGGTATGCAAATTTTATTTTGTTTCTTAATGATGTAAATCTAGATGGAACATTTAGTATATGCTTGTGTTGTTTCAAGAAGTGCAAAGGTAATTCAGTCACAGCTTACCACCCCCAAGAACTCCCACTTAAAATGAAGTCACAAGCAAAGCCTTTTCACTGTACACAACTTCCCTTTTATAGAGAGTTTGCTTAAAAAATGTAAGCAATTTCACAGACGGAAGATCTGAGTAATTTCTTAAAGGTCATATTTCCCCCTAAAATTGGTTTCTTCACCCTTACATTCTCATTGTACTGGGTAGAATTTTTTATTGTTGCATGTTGAAGTTAAGGTTATGACGATTTTACAGTCATATACTTTGCTGTTTGGAAGCAGAATTTTTATATAAGCAAATACGTAGCAAGGTAGCTTTCTTACCTTGTTCTTGTGCATGAACAGCACTGTCTGCCACACATAGCACAATAAAATGAAGAAGCAGTTTCCTAAAAACAAAGGGGGTGGATTTTAGAGGATATTTACAACCTATAAATCATATAAAATCCAAAATGAACTCTAGTGCATGATTAAGAAGTAAGCTATTATTTTAATTAACACAGTATTTTAATAGTCATATTGGTTAAGAGCAAGGGCTCCAAATTTAATTCCACCTTTGCCACTTACTGTATGACTCAGGAGTACTTTCTATTGCCCTGGTGTTTCTTCATCTGTTAGATCTATCTCATAAGGTTTTTGTAAATTAAAAATTTTCATGTAAAGCACACAAAACAGTACCTGGCACACAGGAAGCACTCCATAAATGTGAACAAGTATAAATGATATTATTAATTATTATTATCACATATTATGTCAAATTATCATACATGCAATTTTATACAAAGTAATATGTTTACACAAAGCCACATAACTTATAGTCACTTAACCACAGTGTTTACAAATTGATGGAAACAGTAATTTATTTTTGAGAATGAGAGAAAGAGCAGAGGATGAGCAGAGGTGGGGCAGAGGGAGGGAAAGAGAGAGGGGGGAGAGAGAAAGAGAAAGAGAAAGAGAAAGAGAAAGAGAAAGAGAAAGAGAGAGAGAAAGAGAGAGAGAAAGAGAGAGAGAGAGAGAGGATATCTCAAGTAGGCTCCACACCCAGTGCAGAGCTGGAAGCAGGGATAGATCTCATGACCATGAGATCAAGACCTGAGCTGAAATCAAGAGCTGCATGCTCAATCCACTGAGCCACCCATGTGCCCCAACAGTGATATGTTTAAATAAATGTTTATATGTAAAATCCTTTTGATTATCATATTGAAGCCATTTGAATGTCACTTGCACTAAATTCATGATACTCCATTCAGTTCTGAAAACAGCAATGGCCTGTAGATGTCAACATCAAACACTTTGATTTGCAGTAATTTTGAGCATTGTACTCAATCACCGCAGATCAAAATGTTCATTCATATCGATAGCTAAGAAAAAATATTTTGTGATTTTTTTTTTAGTATAACCAAACTTTTGATAGATTTTGTTAAGGAGTCTTCATAATTGGCTATATCCACCACCCAAGTGAAATTCACAGAGATGAATTCAAAAAGGAATGATAAGCTTGCTGAAAACAGTATTTTATTACCTGATTCTGTTTTCTATTCTAAACCAGAGACTCCTCAAATGACATTTGTGCAAAATGTAGTTCTGTAAGGAGTGATTACAAAGCCATCTGAAAATCATTTTTTTCTTAAAAGTTCCTGGTATACTAAGAGCAGTTGGCACATTTCCTATTTATTACCAATAATAAATGTTTTTATCTTTATCAACTCATATAAGGAGCATGCTAACATAACAAAGATAATCTTTTACAAAGTGGGCCAACAATATACAATTATACTATTCTCTTTGGTATAATGGAACTATCATTTGTATTAAAATGGTCTTAACCATATCTTAGTAAGTGAAAAATGTGCAGTCTACGGTCATGCTCAGTACAGAGCACAGCTTTGATAAGACAGTTTTGATAGAATACTTAAAACTGTCGCCAACTCTATAAACTAATTAACTGAATAATTACAGAAATCTCAACTGATATGGGCAAATGGCTGAACCATAACATTTTAATGAAGCATATAACAGACTCTTATGTATGGTGTCATCCATGTAAAACAATGGTTAGTTTGCTAAAAGAACCCCCTGAGGAACTTGTGAAAAATGTAAATTCTGGGCTTGTCTCAGAGATTATGAATCATAAATTTGGAGTGAATCCTCACTTCGGATACATTTTTAAGTAGGAGATTCTAATATAGATTGTGCATATACCAAACTCTGAGAAAAAAAGAATTTAGAACATTTTCTATTTATAGTTACATTGTACTTAAAACACAAATATTATTTTGTTAAAATCACATATATCTAATTTTATGACACAACATTAGGTTATCCAACCCTTGTGTTTTGTTTTATCCTTTTCTCCTGCTCTAGATCAGTGGTTTCAAACTTTGCTATGCATCAGAATCACCTGAAGGGCTTGTTAAAGATTCCTGGGCTCCACCCAGAGAGCTTCTGACTCACTAGGTCTGGGGTGGGGGGTGAGAATTTGCATTTATAAAGAGTTCCTAGGCAATGCTGGTGCTGTATGTCTGGGGTTTACACTCTGAGGACCACTGTTCTGGAACAGATGATGCTCAAGAGATGATGAAAAGCCTGTTTGGGATCTGTTTTTTATCTTCACCGCACAGTGGAATCAGCTGGGGAGTTTTAAAAACTAATACTCGGGTCCTGCCCTCCCTACCCCCTGTCCCACAGATTCTGATTTTAATTTGTGTGTGGTACAGAGATTTTTAAACACTCCCCACCTGGTTCTACTGTGCAAACAAGTTGAGGACCTCTGTGTGAGATAAAAATGCTATCTCTAGGTTCTCCAGGATAGATCCCAGTGTGATCTAGACTTTGAGTAGAAAGAAGCTCTTTCCCTTTCAAATTTATATTTCAACAAAATAACTGACAGGATATATATCAGTGAGACTAAAAAGTAAGGATTATAATCACCGGAGGAGAGTACATCAGAATTATGCTGTCTTAGCAGAAAATGGAATGTGAAAGGAAACACTCAGGGGCATCAGCTGTACTTCCCAAGGTAATCTGGCTCACTTAGAGTTTCGAAACAACCCAACGGGCACTTTTTCGTTCAGAGCAAGCTAACTAATGAAGAGTACAGCAACCGGCACTATTCATTTAGCAATTCAGCCAACTCATAGACTTCCCCAATGACCTCAGGGGAGAAAAATGAAAAATAAAGTTCTTTCTAGACATGCTAACAAGTCCATTCCTGGTGTAAGGCAGGAAAACCTGAACACATCAAACATCCCTTAGCCAGGTGATCTTAGGGGATTATGACAAATCAGTTGAGCCATACATTATGTAAGTGTACCTATGTATTAAAACTGATGACTAATAGAGAGGTAGAGATTGATGACTGAAATAGAGATTTTCTTTCTCTTTTTCTAGTCATGCCCCAAACTAACAGCCAACTAAGGAAGAACATATGGATATCCATATCCATAGCAATATGGATTCCATTATTCCTAACCACCACCCCCCACCCTCCCCTGAAGCTCCAGCCATATCGCATTATACTGTATTTCCTGGAGAGACCTTCTAAGTGTCTGAAATGCCCTCTCAGTCTTCACCTGTCAGAATCCTAAGTATCATCAAAGCCTAATTTGAATAACATCTGCTCCGTGAAGTTTCCATCATCCCTAAAGAGGGCTGGATTCTGTACTCTTAATGCTATAATTGTAAATTTATTATATCCCATATATATTGTACCTTTTAGGATTAATTAGTAAGTAAATATCTGAACAAGCAACAAGTTTTCACCTTTTATCTATTTCTTACATGAAATTGACAATTAGTAAACATTTTTAAAAAGGAAAGGAGAAACAGTAACATCTCCCAATGAATGAGGAATTCAATTCTTCCCTATGGACCTAATTCTTTTAACACTTGAGAAAAGGAAAGTAAAATAAGGGTACTTTTAGTTGGTTGTCCAAAGAGAGAAAGAAGAGAAAAAAGAACTTAAAAATATCTGTTATGATAGGTTAAGTGGAAAGGCTTCCTCTCATTTTTTTCATTTTAACTGTTTTTCTCATCTTTGAAGTGGGAACACAGAGAAGACATCAAGCTTAATTGACACACTCAGTTAAAGAGCCAAACTCCATCACTGTATGAAATGGATGTCTAATAAATCTAAGCTTTCTGGAAAATGGTTGGGTTGGGCTTGTTTATTTCTTTGGTTTTGCCCTCCTCCCCCATGATATCACACTTACTATACATTCACTTAATTAAGAAAAAATACACATTTCCACATTAGCCGATAATAGAGTTCTCAGGGGCATCAGCTGTACTTTGTGCTTGTCCCATTGTACTATGCATGCATTTAGTGCAAAGTCTTGCTGGAGTCCTTGAATAAGTTAAAAATTAAACCCGTATTAAGCTGGAGAGAAAACAACATGGTTAATAAGAAAATAAAACTACACTGGAGTCAAAATACTAAACCTGCTTCTATTTGTAACTTACGCTGTGACCTTGGGTGGGTCATTTCAATTTCCCGAGTCTTGGCAACTTCTCTATTATGTGATGGTATAATACAAATTTCATATTTTACATTCCAAATATAAAACCTCAAAATCTCTGTGTGTGGTGGGCTCCTGTTAGTATACTAGCATTAGATGACAAAGATCAAATTATTTAGCAAGATATTCCATAAATCACCATATATAATAGACATGATATTTAACAAGTCTGGAAACGTCTTCCTACAGTTCCATGCAATACTCTCTTAATTATGTAACCTAAAATAGTCTACTAAGTTTGCTCATTTGTTCACATATTTACTTCAACAAAAACTCTAGTTGGTATATTAAATATGAATACTTTTCAAATATTTGAAGCATGTCTGTTTTTGTTCACTTTTCTGTATGTCTGGACTGTAAGTCACTAATATAAACTAACCAGAACATATGCTCAGGCATTACACAAAAACAGACGGGATCTAAAAGAAGTCAACAATATGGTAACAGTCAATAAAAGTTCAGAAAATATAACCCATGATCTTAATATCTGAGGATTTCTAACAAAATATGAAATACTCTGTGTGTCTGGTCTGCTAGCCACATTTTCAGTGTGACAGAAGCCACAATCAAAACATAACCAGACATGTGAGAGGTGAAGGCCTGGAGGGGATCAGACAGGAAATAGATATCCAAAGACCATACTCAGAATATTTAAGGAACTAATATCCATCCCAGGCATCTTCCCTAAATAATTCTTAGAGCTATTCAACTTTCTCCTTTTCTGAAGGGTTTTAGTTACTTTAAGGGAATCCCAGGCATCTTTTTGTTTAGGCTGCCCATGAGACTCTCAGGTATTATGTCTTCAGGCTACTAAAGCTCATTCCTACATAGATTCAAGTTAGAATAGTAGGACTTGTGAAATCTCGGGAATAGGGAATTTGTTTTGTGAGTTGGTGATTTTAACTTAAACCAGTTGGAAAAGGCAAAATAATCTGAAAACCACTCACATGTGATATACATAGATAATTTCAACAATTTCCATTACACTACATTTACAAGTCAAAAACTTTGTTATGACAACTTTACTTGTTGCAAAGATCCAGAAATAGAAAAATTTCTTTCCTTTATTCCTTAAATACCTGAAAATCATTTCTCATCCCAGCAGTGGGGATAAAGCTGGGTGATTCAGGGAGTAGTCACTAACTTACATACAATGACTTTCTCAATCAGTTCAACTCAGTAGGTACTTGTGTAACTAATGCAGCGTGAAGCATTAGAACTTTTGGTTAATTTCCAAGTGTAGAGGGAATTTATGAAGTACGGGGAAGATAAATGCCTAAGGACTTCAAGGGATCAAAATGTCTAGAGTCCAATCAGTAGCAGGGAAGAAAAATACCTCAACTAGTCTGTCCTTGTAATACCACAGAGATTGTTAAAATGATTGCTACCTAGCCTTAGCGAAGTTCCTGACACACAGCACTGTTAAATAAAGATTGTTAAATGAATGAGTCAATCTTCAGTTAGTAAGACTATCAGGTGGTCTTGAGTTTCAATAAACATACAACTTCTCTAGTGTCTTCTACACGCACACTGATTCCAAGACCAAGGAGTGAGGTCATCCTAACCTCCGTATGTTTAGCTAAGAAAGTAACCTGGTTTAAAGGCCTGTCACAATCTGGTCTCTGGTCTCCAGATTCAGCTCTGGTCATTCCTTCTCAAGTATGTGTGCTTCAACCAACTTCATTTCTTCCAGGCCCTCAGATGAACTGTGCTGTCTCACCATTCAGCCTTTTAATGTTCTGTCTGGAAAGTTCCATGCCTTTTCCAGTTAGGTCTCTGTGTGGATTTCCAGTAAGGTCTCTGTGTGGATTTCATTTCCTTTGGTGAGCCTTTCTTTCCAGGATTACCCTTCCATATACACCCCACCTTCCCAGGACTGCTAGGTGTCCTCCTGTCTATACCTTTACCTCTTTTTGTTATATGTGGTTGTTCATTTTCTTTTTCCAATACCAGATTGGGCACATAGGGAGGACAGCAATTGTGTTTCTGTGTTGCTCCACCACTGTATCCCTTCTGCTTAGAACAATGCTGGGCACATAGCTGGTGCTCAGAAAACATTTGTTGAATATATGAGTGCATGATTGAGTGAATGAATGACAGAATAATGTTAGCCCTTTACGAGAATGAAAAGGAAATGGTCTTCACTTCTCATTCAGAGTTACAAGTTCTAAAATAAGTCACAGTTGCAAAGCATGGCAAGGAAAGTAGCACAGCTATTTTAACTCCCAGGATAAAATTTATTTTTCTCCTGTCACTTCACAGATTACCAAGCAGAATGTCTAAGCAACACTCAAAATTACTTTCCATAATTTACAATACCTGTCCTTGAGACATCAGTTTTATTTTAAACATCTACTTGATAGCAAAGATAACTAAGCAACTTTAAAGAATAGAATTTCATGCCAACTAGGAAATAGATGTTTATATTCAAAACTCCTCCCCGCCCCCCACCTTGGTTATGGAAACCCTGTGATTACAACAATAGTATCTAACCTTGACTTTTGGTTTTAATCTCCCTTTATTACTTCCACAAATTCACATTAAGCAACTCGCCTAAAAGCAGGACCATGCGGGGCAGCTGGGTGGCTCAGTTGGTTAAGTGTCCAACTTGGGCTCAGGTCATGATCTCACAGTTTGTGGGTTTGAGCCCCACATGGGGCTCTGTGCTGATAGCTCAGAGCCTGGAGCCTGCTTCAGATTCTGTGTCTCCCTCTCTCTACCCATCCCCCACTCATGCACTTGTGCCTGAGATCACTCTCTCTCTCTCTCAAAAATACATAAACATTAAAAAAAAAAAAAAGGCAGCTCCATGAAACAAAGGATCCAGTTTTAAAACTGTAAAGGTTTTTGGATGACTAATCAGAATTGTGATTTTTAAAAAACTGTTCCTGCTCTTACAAAAACTTCACCACAAGAGGATGGTGGAAAATTAAAACCTCAAGGATTTCATTAGAAACTCTAAGGTTTAATTCAGTGGCTTGACATTATCATCAGCTAATCAGCTGCTTCTGCCAAGTCCCCTCCCCTACAGGGTTGGTAGCAGTTTTTGTTTTTTCAAATTGAAGAACGCATAATTCTTTAAGGAAGTTGGATTTTTTTTTTTTTTTTTTTTTTTTTTTTTTTTTTTTGAGAAACAGTTTTCTCAGATCAATCAGCAAGTACCTTTTCCCTACTTGGCATGTGTATAGTTGGAGGTATAAGGGGCTGCAATCTGATGTAACTTTGAATTACTTCTTTTTTTTTTAATTTTTTAAATGTTTTTATTTATTTTTGAAGGAGAGATAGAGCATGAGTGGGGTTGGAACAGAGAGAGAGGGAGACACAGAATTCAAGCAGGCTCCAGGCTCTAATCTGTCAGCACAGAGCCCGATGCGGGGCTCAAACTCACGGAACTGTGAGATCATGACCTGAGCCGGAGTCGGATGCTCAACTGACTGAGCCACCCAGGCGCCCCTCTTTGAATTACTTCTTAATTGTCTGCAGCCCACCCTCACTGACAACTGTAGTGGAATAAGCTGGATGTCAAGGAAGCTGCAAGGTACCCCCTGGCAGACAGGCCTTCTAGACCAGTGTGTTCTCCCACAATCCTCTATCAACCAACCCCAGCGTCTCTCTGACAGGGTTCTTTTCCCATTCCACGTAGTCTAATTTTTCCTCAGTTCCTTGGTGTAATCCATTCTGTTTCGTTTCTCTGCCTCCCTCCCCCCAATCATCTGGACCCAATTTACAAACCCCAAACTGCCCAAAAATTTATGCAGGGCCTTTTCTGGGAGCGTCTGGAAGGGAAGCGTAAACCAGACAAGACAGAGGCCAGGAGCAGAAGATCTGCTTTAATCCTCGAGATGGAGCAAAGCTACCAACCCCGCGGATGGCTGGCTGGGCAGCGACGCAGGTCTTACTCAGTGTCCAAGGGAAAGCCCTCGGGTTGGGAGCTGGCCGGGAGCGCAAGAAGGGCACAGGGATGAACGCGGAGGCGTCGGCCGGACAGGAGGTGGAGGGCCTCACCCAGCTTCTCCCGTTGGAGCCTCCCCTCGGGGACCTGAAGCTCATTCCACCATTCCACCCGCCCGTATCAGCAGGAAGATGCGAGTGGTCCCGCAGGATCCGCGGCGCCTGGAGCCCGGCTTTCCAAGCGGGTCCATGCTGAGGGGCTCTTCAGAAATGTGGCGGGAAACCTGCCTGGGAAGCTGGTGCGACCCACGTGAGCCGCCCTGGGGAAGGTGACCAGCATTGCCTGACCTCTTCTGGGACCGGGACCTCCCTGGTCGCGGGCACCTGGACCCACGCCCAGCGTTGCAAGCCTTCCTCCCCACTGATTCGTCCGGCTGCGGGAGCGTGGGAAGGTGCGTCCTCGGTAGCACGGAAGCCCAGCCGCCCAGGCTCCAAGGGGTCAGAGGAGAGAGAGGGCGAGCCCCAGCCACGCACGGCTGCACGCGGCTGGGAAGCACATGTGCACACAAACACTGCCACAAGGCGGTCTTTCTCCGCGCCCCGCCTCCCTCCGCCTGCCCTCAGCGGGCACGGTCGGTTCTGCCCCCTGCCCACCTCCCACCTACTCTCCCAAGGGGCAGCTTGGGGGAGAGAACGACCACAGCCACTTTGGTCCCGCCCGCCCCGGGGCCAGAAACAAACTTGCATAACCCACTGACCTCTTCCCGGGGAAGCAGGGTAGCCAGCCCAGGCACGCACCCCCCCTCCACTCTCTGATCCCAGTGAGGGAGTGGGAGCAGGTACCAGAGCCCAAAGAGGAGGTGGGGTGCCAGTCGGGGCCTGCGCTAACCCTCCGCGGGAGGAGCAGCCCCGCCCCCGCGTCCAGCCCCTTCCCCAGTGACAGGCCGAGGCTGCGTCCTCGGCCCCAGATGGGCAGCACGTGTGTTGGCCTCCTAACAACAAGAGGAGATTGCCTCTGAGTGCAGTCGCGCCCTGATGCCCGAGGTTTTGCCGGTACCCTCTCCCCAGCTCCGGCCCCCCTGCCCCACGTCTGTTCCCCGCGGTCCAGGCTGCGGCCACAGAGCCCAGAGGACCGCCAGCACCCCATCAATCCCCAGGCTGAACGCCGGAACAAGCACCGCGAGAAAGCAGAACCTCAGCCAGGGCCCTGAGAAAGAAGGAAGGAGGGCGCGAGGGCGGCGGGAGCTGGAGCCCCGGCGGGCTTCCGAGCTCAGCTCAGGAGTCGCGGGAGCCGCGGGAGCCGCGGGAGCCGCGGGAGCCGCTGCCGCCGGAACCGGGACGCGCGCCAGCGAGCTTTTCCTTACCAGCCGCAGGACCTCTTTAGCATAAACTGAGAGATCCGCTGGCAGGAGGCTTCCTTTCAAACACGGTGTTTTACAAATTGAGGAGACAAGGGGAGGATGCCACGGCTGCTCGCCGGCTCCCAACTTTAAAAAGTGCCAAGGAGCGGGAGCACAGATCTCCGACCCGCCCAGTGGATCCAGGGATTGGGGAGAGGGGTGAGTCTAGCCCTTGCATCCTGGCGATTGGGCTACTTACGTTTTTGCCGTGTGGGAGACCTTTCCACGCCTTGTCCTGTGGGCTCCTAAATGCATTTGTATGCATTTGTCCCTGCAGCGAAGCACTAACGGAAAACAGAAGGCAACTCCGAACTGCTAAGGGTGCAGGTACTGGCCATGAAAAAGGAAAAAAATAAAAACAAAAAACTCACATGTAAACGATGCTCCAAAAACCTCAACGACAACAACAACAAGGGAGGAGGGAAATAGGAAGGGGTGGGGGGAGAAATAGCACGCAAAGGGTAGATCTACGCGAGCTAGGCTTTCTAGTTCCCTAGCTCGGTAACGGACAAGCCCGGGGGGGAGCGCTCCTCTGGGAGGGCGGGCGAGAGGCGAGACCTCACTGGCAGGCGGCGGGGCGCCGGCAGCAGCTGGAGCTCGGCCGCGAGTGCAGCCCTCGAGTTCACTTGCGGTTCAAAGGCGACTCTGTGACTCCAGTGGAGCCCTCAGCTTTGGGCCTGGGAGGAGAGAAGGGTTGGGGGAGGGAAGGAGATGAAGGGGGTGAAGGGTGGGGGAAGTCCTTGGAAACAACCCGCGCCGGAACATTTGTCAGACAAGCTCACACACCCACTTCGGAGATCTAGTTGGTGCGAGGGGGCCGGTGGCAACTGCAGGCGCTCAGCTTTGACTGCCGCCGGCTGCTTCCCCTGGAAGAAGAGGAGCGCAGCAAATCCGGCCGGTGTTAAATTTCACCGCTCACTGACTTGCAATGACATCACCAAACACAGTGCACACCTCCCCCTCCGCCCCGCAACCTACCCCCGACCCGAGCCCGGCTCCCGCGCCCGGTCCGCAAGCCCCTGGGCCCGCAGCCGCCCCGGCCACGCCCCGACGCTCCAGCTTCCCACGCCACCCTCCCTCGTCGTCCCCGAAACTTGTAGGTGACTAGTATCCTTCCTTCGTCCTTTTTTCCGGCAGTCCCCAGTTTGATGTTTTCCGCTTGCCTGTCTCCCATCCCCAATTTTTCATCTCCGTCCTCTTCACACACACTGTCTGGAATTATACTCAGCGGGACCCTTCATTCTGCTCCGACTTTCTTGTGTTTTTGCAGTGATGCTTGTGGCCTAAGCCATATTATAAACGGACTGTGACGGTCTCCTTTCTACCTTTCCTCCCCTTCACTCTTGACTTTCAGTCTGCCCCCTGTACTACAATTTCTGCTTTCTGCCCTCCTCCAGCTTATGAGCATGGATTAATGATTTGTGTTTATGCACCTAGAACAGGCTAAGAGACTACAGTCTTTCCAATTTGAATACCTTCTCCAATTTTTGTAACACATTTTTTTTTTTTTAACATAAGCTTCGATCCCCTCACAGCCCTTTCACAGCCTGAGAAGTCTACCTTCCAAATTTTGGGGGGGAAATTAACTTTCTGATTTTATCATTTTATCAATAAGACTGGAAATTACAGGGGGCCAGGGATCTATTATCTTACTCATCACTGTATTTTCAGCACCTAAAATACTACTTAGCATGTCTGTTTAATGAGTGACTGCTGTATACCATTGAATATCATTTCTCCAACAAGTTTTCCTGGTCTATTCTGGGTGCCGTCCACAGCTAATGATCCCTCCACATGCTGAAAACCATCCCAGACTACACACATATTATAAAAGTTAAAGAGAGCATATTGGTGAATGGAAATGATTGATGCAACCGTTGCAATTTTAGGAATTTTTTTTCCAGGAAAAATTTGGGGAGTTTTTGTTTGTTCATTTGTTTGTTTGTTTTTGTCCAGGAATACAGAATTTAATTCATCTTTCTTTCCCTCAATTTTTCAACTTTTTATTTTGAAATAATTTTAGCTTTACATAAAAGTTACAAAAATAGTACAGAGAGTTCCTGTATACCCTTCACCTAACTTCCTCTAATACTGATAACGTACATGCAGCAGTACAATGATCAAAACCAGGAAATTACCATTGATACAATGCCATTAACTAATCTAGAGCTCTTATTTGAATTCTGTCAGTTTTCTAAGATCTCCTTTGTCTGGCCTAGTATCTAATTTAGGAGCCTATACCGAATGTAGTTAATTAATTAACAAAGAGATTAATTAAAACTGTTATATCTCCTTAGTCTCCTCCCATTTGTGGAAGTTCCTGTCTTGTTTTTCATGACGTGGACATTTTGAGGAGCACTGGTCAGTCATTTGGTGGAAGATCTCTCAATTTGGATTTGTGTGATATATTCTCATGATTAGATTCAGGTTATGTATTTTTGGCATAAATGCTATCTGAGTGATGTTGTCTCTTTCTCAGGGCATCATATTGGGTATATATAATGTTGATATATCTTATTACTAGTAATGCTAACTTTGATCACTTAGTTAAGGTGCGACCTGCCAGGTCTAACCACTGTAAAATCCCTCCCACCCCTTGATTTCTGTAACAAATAGCCACGGCTTTCTGGAATCCTTCCAGAAATCCAGGGCTGAGGGATGATAGTCATTCTTAAATAGCCTTAAACTACATTTTTTCTATTTTTGGACTACTAGTCAACTAAAGAATGGTAATTTGGTTTGGTGGAAAGAATAGATAAGAATTAAGCAGTAATTCACCTAATCTCTCCATTTTCCCATCAATCATTAAGGATTAAAAACATTTTTTTTTTGTTCATAATGTTGAGTGTGGATATTTGAATGCCGTGTGAGTATTATTAAAATGTATCTCAGGTTCTTTGACTACAAGAAGAGAACAGTTGCTAGAGGTCTTATCAAGATGCCAAAGGGTACATACACATAGCTTCAAATAGAGTACATTTGTTTGTGGGAGCAGAGGCATTTGCCTAGTAAAAAATAAACAATATAAAGCTTAAATGCTATAGATTTTTTAGGATGGTAGACATTCGTACGGATCAAATTTATCAAGACAGATTAACCAAAGACCCTGGGACTTAGCTGGGCCTTGAAAAGTGAAGATGATTTTTACAGGTTGAGCAGAGAAAGATAATATGTTTGGAAATGGAGAACAGGGGACTCACAAAAATGGGCGAGAGGAGGATATCTTAATTATATTCAGAGGAAAAGAAACAGATTAATCAGTTTGGATTAGAAGTTTGTGCATCACGGGGAGCCTGGGTGGCTCAGTGGGTTAAGCGTCCAACTTCAGCTGAGGTCATGATCTTGCAGTTCGTAGGTTCGAGCCCCGTGTCGGGCTCTGTGCTGACAGCTTGGAGTCTGGAGCCTGCTTCAGATTCTGTGTCTCCCTCTCTCTCTGTCACTCTCCTGCTCATGCTCATGCTCTGTCTCTCTGTCTCTCTCTCTCTCTCTCTCTCTCTCTCTCTCTCAAAAATAAATATTTAAAAAATTTAAAAAAAAAAGAAGTTTGTGCATCAGAAGGGAGATTGAGAGCAAAATATGGAAGTCTCTGAATGCCAGAATAAGGGTTCATTCAGTCATTCAATATACCTACTATGTGCCAGCAACTCTTCTAGGCACTGAGTTACACTGTTGAAAAAAATGTGTGAAAATTTTTCCCTTCATGGAGTTTATATTCTACCATCTAATACTTGGTCTATAAGCAATAGGAAACTAATTAAATAACTTCAAACTGATGAAAGATTATGTTCCAAATTACCATTTTAAGAAGACTGATCAGTACCGGATGTCAAGATTGAAAAGAGAGAAGGTTGGAGGAGAAGTTAGATGTAAGTGTTGAAATATGCCAGTATCTTGAACCGTGGGAGAAATGATAGAAAAGCTAAATAAGATAATCATTATTAAAAGAAATTAGGAAGGCCTGATAACTGGTTACATTGGGAAGGGAGAAAATAGAGATGAAATTTCAAGTCTGAATGACCAAAACATTATGCCATTGGCCAATGGTCAGGGAAGACAACTGATTCAGTTTGAGACATATTTAGCTTGACATCTTGGTAGGAAATTCTACTGGAACCATCCAAAGGTCTGTTGGAGTTGAAAGCTAGTGTTCAGGAGAGAGGCCAAAGCTACCGTTTTAGATATCTTCATTATCTGCAAGTGGTATTTGAGATTTTAACAGTGGAGTCTATTTTCAAAGAAGTGAATATCAAAATGGAGAATAGAGAATCAAGGATATAAACTTAGGTTACAGAAAGTGGGGGGAAACAATGCAGAATTAAAAGACACAGAACCAAAAGTATGCAACATTATTAACTAATAGTACAGGAGTGCAAAAAATAATAATATAGTAAATACTTCATAATATTTACTATGCATGACATAATATTTACTATGCATGAGTATTATTTTAAGTAATTTTTAATCTTTTTAATATTTATTTATTTTTGAGAGAGAGAAACAGAGTGAGTGGGGGAGGGGAAGAGAGAGAGGGAAACACAGAATCCGAAGCAGGCTCCAGGCTCTGAGCTGTCAGCACAGAGCCCGATGTGGGGCTCGAACTCATGAACCATGAAATCATGACCTAAGCTGAAGTCAGTCGCTTAACTGACTGAACCACCAGGCACCCTTGTTTTAAGTATATTTTTAAAATATATTAACTCATCCTCTTAATGAATCCTATTAAGTAGACACTTTTTATTATCCTCATTATACAGAGGAGGAAATTAAGGCAGAAAAAGATTACAGGTGAATCTTGATCAACTCAAGGAGTTAGTGTGAGGAAAGAGAGGAAGGAAAGAAGGAAGGAAGGGAGGGAGCGAGGGAAGGAAGGAAGGAAGGAAGGAAGGAAGGAAGGAAGGAAGGAAGGAAGGGAGGGAGGGAAGATGGAAGGAAGGGGAGAATTATTGACAGCATCAACTTTATCAAGAGTCAGTCTGCATGGGTTTAAATCTTGATCACCAGTTTTTTGATCAGGCAAATTAACTATAATTGACCCTTGAAGAACATGGATTTGAACAGTGTGGGTCCTCTTATACATGGATTTTGTTCAATAAAATACTATAAATGTATTTTGTCTTAGGATTTTCTTAACATTTTCTTTCCTCCAGCTTAATTTATTGTAAGAATATTGCACACGAGTTGCTTTCTACAATTATGGATTCCTGAGTCTTATGCTTAGAGATTCTGATTGAGCATGTCTGAGGTAGGACTCAAGAATCTGCATTTTAAACCAGTAATCGTTAAAAGTACTATAAGTAATTGTGGTACAGATTAACTAGTGATCATATGTTAACATGTCAATCCATTCTTGACTTAGTTATTGAACACAATGCTTACTGACTGCCTGTGAAATCTCTTAATGAGTAAGTACTCTCATTCATATGTACTTGGGAGGAATCACTGTGACTTAATTAAAATTCCATGATTAAATATTTACTGAATTAATGAATAACTAAATAAAGAGTGTCATGCCTACTATGTATTAGGCAATGTCATAAGACTTGGGGTTATGAAGAGATGTGGCATAATTACTACTCTTAAGGAGCTTAAAACCTGCTAGAGACAGAATCTAGTAAGAAAAATCAACTGGTATACATGATTATAAGAAGAAAAACCAACTAGTGATATAGGGCAGTTGGGGCACAAAGGAGATAATATTCAATTCTATTAAGAGTGAGTGGAAGCACTTGAAGCTTGGGTCTTTAAAAATGAGTAGGTGAAGGGGCGCCTTGGTGGCTCAGTCGATTGAGCGGCTGGCTTCAGCTCAGGTCATGATCTCAGAGTTTGTAGGTTCGAGCCCCGCATCGGGCTCTGTGTTGACAGGTCTGAGCCTGGAGCCTGCTTCGGACCCTGTGTCTCCCTCTCTCTCTGCCCCTGCCCCTGCCCCTGCCCCTGCCCTGTTTGTGCTCTGTCTCTCTCTGTCTCTCTCTGTCTCTCTCTCTCTCTCTCTCTCTCCTTCAAAAATGGATAAAAACATTTAAAAAAATTTTTAAATGAGTAGGTGTTACGGGGCACCTGGGTGGCTCAGTGGGTTGAGTGTCTGATTTCGGCTCAGGTCATGATCCCACAGTTTGTGAGTTCAAGTCCCACATCGGGCTCGCTGCTGTCAGCCTATCAGGGCAGAGCCCACTTTGGATCCTCTGTCCTCTGCTACCTGCCTCTCCCCTGTTTGCACTCTCTCAAAACTAAATAAACATTAAAAATAATAATAAGAAGAATGAATAGGTGTTTGCCAAGTAGACAAGAAAATTTAAGCCAGTCTGGGTGAAGGTGGTGGCACAGGCAATAGCATGGAGGTATTAAAGCACCATTATTATGCTTTGGTGCTAGGAGGTATCCTAGCACCATTATTAGTGGCCTGTGATTGGAATGGCTATAATATAGAGATGAGTGTGGAAAGATCATGGAGTGCCTTCATTGACATTTGAGAGATATGTGTTTAAACATTACTCATTTTAAAATATGGGCCCTGGAAATTAAGATTTCATTTTGTGTTTAGTACATGATGCACCTAAGTTAGAGAAACAGAATTTGTTAAAGTGATAAGGGATACTTATTCTGGCTACAATCATTAGGTGGGGGCCCCAGGCCAATAGTTGGAAGGATTCTTTAACTGGAGGCTTTGAGAAGATGACAAAAATGTTCATATAAAGGACTTATTCACTTTGGGAAGAGAACAAATACATTTGTCAAATAGCTAATGAAGGCATGTTTCTATACAATGTATTACAAATGATAAAATATTGAATACCTCCTCACTGGAGAAATTGATGAAAATTCTTAGCTTGGATGTTGAGGACATTTTTCTAGGTCTGAACCAATGTGAGTTTCTCATCTTTTATTACTCAAACTTTTTGTTATCTTTGCTGTCGCTATTTCCTTCCCAAGTCTGTTTATGCTAGGATCTTTCTTCCTTTCTTCTTTCCTTTCTTCTCAGTCTCATGAATTATTTCAAATGTACATCTAAAATGATGTTCCTTTTTACTTTGCTGGTCCAGGAGCTGGTGAGCACTACATAATGTGTTCTTCCATGTAGGTGCCCGTGTTCTTTGCGACGCTTTGGGCTATGTGGTGCTGGAAGTGTGTTTTATTCTGACTTTTAGTGGGAGGTGCAGCATGTTTATTGAGACTAGATCTGAAAACCAGACAGAAACACAGACAGTCTTGATACAGTTTGCATAATACAGAGTCCACCATTCCAATCTGACCCAACTACATTCCCTTTGAGCAGGATCAGTTCCCTTAATTCACACAAACTATAGCCTAGCTTACCTGTTCAAATAAAACCTGGAAGTACCAAGAACGAAGATACACCCATTGTCTACTAATTACTTATCTCTGACATTCCAGCTGCCTGTTTCTCATTCCTTCTGTGTAAAGTCTCACTGTTCTAGCCAGTTAGCACAGATTCTTTATCATCCACTTGTGAAGTAAACTAAATGGAAGCTACCTATTTATTTGAAGGCAACTCGCTTTTCTCTGGCAAGGAACCTTAATCAGTTTTAGGGTCTTAACCAATGGACTAGGATAGTCTGAGTCCAAATATCAGACAAGATAAAAAAAAAAAAAGGGGACACATAGGTACAGTAGATTGTCCCTCTGATATTTTATTTTGGTCTGCCATTCAAACGTGTGTGTGTGTGCGTGTGTGTGTGTGTGTGTGTGTGTGGTGTATAAAGTTTGCACAAAATTAAAATATAGCTTCAGGGATGTTCGTTACAATGGGCATCATGCCAATGAAGCAAAGTGTTACAGTGACACCATTTATACCACTGAAGTTCATGATTGTTAGCATTTCCATTTTTTAATATATTCTGAATGTTTGTTTATTTATTTTGAAAGGGGGAATACAAGCAGGGGAGGGACGGAGAGAGAGAATCCCAAGCAGGTTCACACTGTCAGCACAGAGTCCGATGTGGGGCTTGAACTCACAAACCACAAGATCATGACCTGAGCCCAAATCAAGAGTTGGATGCTTAATGGAATGAGCCACCAGGTGCCCTATGCCAGCATTTCTGTTTTAAACCCCTTCTGAATGAATTCCAAAAGCTACAGTATTACTAGAGAGCCTGTTAATTTTCAAATGTATATTTAAAGTTAAATTAAAACTAGTACTTTGGAGTGTGCCTTTGAAACCTTAAAGATTTCTCCCCTGACTCTCTCTTCCCATTAAAAATTACTTGCTGTAAACAATGTGCTCCTGATACCAGATATAGTAGCAATGTAGACACAGGAGACAGACTGATTGAAAGAGAATTCTCTATAGAGATACATATTTTTCTAAACTTTTTAGTGTATCTCCACCCAAATTCCTTTACAGAATTGTTATAATGGAGCTATTTTATGGGAATAATAGGTATTTCAGGAGTGAGAGGAATTTCTACTCAGATTTACTTTTCCTGACTCTCCTCTGGCAATTCCCCTCAGTTTTCATAGTACAAAATTCTAGTCTAAAACTTGTGGGAAAAAAGTTTAATGTTAACATCTTTTATAATTAGAGTATGATATTTTTCTAGATGTACACAAATAAAATAGTTTTTAAATAATAGCTTGCAGCTATGTTAACAGGTAATTGTGATGCATAGAATCATAATAGCATACTAAACAGCATCTCGTAATATTAAAAAAAATTTTATCAAGAAATATATCCTGGGAGGTGCCTGGCTGGCTCAGTCAGTAGAGCATGTGACTCTTATCTCAGGGTCGTGAGTTCAAGCCTCATGTTGAACATAGAGCCTGCTTAAAAAAAAGAAAAAGAAAAATGCCATTGAAAGGGTACATCACATGTGAATATAAAATTTAGAGAAGAATAAAACACAGTACCAAATGGGAGATGTCACAATATTAGTACCTTCACGCCTCTCTGTTCTTCACTCCCCTCCCTCTACCCCCACTGTCACCCCAGTCACATCTTCTAACATTTTAGAAAACATTTTATAAGAAGGTTTAGGTTGAAACAATTTTTTTTTCAAGTATATGAAGAATTACTATTTATACTCAATGGCTTTGTGAAAGATGATGCTCGGGGTTATAATATTTCTTTCTCCGCTGAAAATAAATCCTTTGGTTTTTAGCTTCAAACACTTCTACATTTGTCCAGTGTGTCCATGGCTATATCTATGAGACTCATCTAGACCTTTGGCTGGAAAGAGCTCTCCCATTTCTAATCTCTCTGCATGCCACAGTTGTTTCCCAGCAGCCCCGAAAAAAAGAAGAGTGTATGATTAATACCAGGACTCAATATAACTACTCTTGATTCTGTTGGCCCTCATCCAACGGAGAAAATGAATCCAAATGATTACTTGGGACCCTCTTGTACTGTAAAATAAGAATTCCAATATAGTCATACTTTTATTTATACCAAGGTCTCAAAGATTTCAGATTGGCAAGAATTCCAACATGAAGTTTTCTAAATTTGCCCTTTGAATTGCACATTCTAAAATTATTTTTTCTGACAAAATTCCTAGGCTTTAATATTTACTATGATACAGTACGTGCCTCCCATTTTGTTCCAGCAAACACTAGAGCTTATACTAACCATATGAACTAATCACATAATTTTCCTTCTATTTTGTTTAGTGTTTGTACACAAATGTTAAATCAAAATTCTTTCCCTGTGCACATGTTGAGAGAGAGATAGAGAGACAGAGACAGAAAGAGACAGACAAGACTCAAGAACCAATTTCTTTCTCTTTAAGTTTATCTATTTAGCTCATATTTCCACATTTCAATTTAGGAAGTAAATTGACTAGGTTTTACTTGGATAACAGATTAATCACTTCTCTCCTAAAAGGAAATTTTAGTCATGTTTAAAGACTCTGTAACAGTTCTAACAGTTCTTTAAATTAATAGTTTTGTTAATATTGAATAAAACTTAAAGAAATGCAAAACCACTTTGCTGTTTAGACTGTCTCAAAATTAGGGATTTAAGATAGTATCTGCCCACAATAATCACTGATCATTTTCTTCTCAGAGGAAGCATTTAGTTTAGTTTTTTTTTTTTTCACTTACCCATCCATATAGCCACTATCCCCAAAGTGTGTTTTAACAAAATATTTGTAGCCTAGGACAAGAACAATGTATTTTGGAATATATATTCAAGGGGAAACTATTTAGAATTCCATTAGCGCCAGCCCAAAAGTATGGGGCATTACTTTGGTTAAAGAAATACTAAATGTGGATAAAAAATATTTAGGAAATATAAGAAATGGAAAGAATTAGAATGTGCCTTCAAGGGTAACCAGACTAATTCTAGGAGAGATGGATGTTCTTCCTAAAAATCTTTGGTTTAAATAAAATGCAAGAGAAATAGTGTTGGACTACATTAGCTAAGATGATTTTTTTCCCCTGGATCAGCATTTTATAAAAGAAGGAATATGAAAGGAAGGATTTTTAAATTCATGGATCAGATTGCATAAAGGATTGTTTCCATTATATGAAAGTTAAGTAGCTTTTGAATGTCGTGAATGAATATCTGCTTTGTGTAGAATCCTTCTTTTAAATGCGCTGTGATATTAAGCACATTTATGTAAATAATGGGTGATGGTTTTAATATTATATAAACATCACCTTTGTTACGTGATACCTCTAAAAGATTCTGCTGACCCTGTTACTTTTGGCTTGAGAAATCAGTGAAATCATATAGGTTTTTAAGGAAATCCACAGGAATGTATAAAATTCCCCTCACTCTGGATGAGAAAATCAATGCTCTTCTTATGTACCTACATTTCTATAGGCAGGTCTGTAGCCTACAGCTGGAATAAGTCCATGTACATTTGTATGCGATAGGGTAGAGTAGACGTAACCCAGTATGGGATCAAATCCTAGCTTTGCCCCTTAAAAACCATGGGATCTAAGGTAGATTATTTAATTTCTCTCCTTTTCAGTTTCCCTGTTTGCAAAGTAAGGGTAATACTACTATTCATGTTCATGAGGGTGCTGTGAAAATTAAATGAAATAATCCATGTAAGGTGCCAAACAATCTCTGACACATAGCACATGCTCAATAAATGTTACGGCCTCCCAACCACCCTCTAAGGTCTGCAGTCCTGGTATTGTTTATCCCAACTTTACAAATCATAAAACAGACTTGAAGACAAAGCTGAAGTCACAGAGCTAATGAGTAGCAGAGTCACATTAGGAATACAGGTCTTTCTGATGATAATGAAAATGATAATAATAACAGAGGTAACACTATTTCTGATGATAAGGATAATAACAGTAGTAACATTATTATTATTTTTACTATTGTTAATGACTTTCATGCTGGTTGATTGATTGGCACTTTACTTCTTATTTGCGACTCCTTCAAAGCTTTCATTATAGACAAGAAGTATCCTCTCACAGAGGGATAAGGTTGTCTTTCCTAGCTGCATGGTACAAGCCCAGCATGACCAGAAACAGTCCTGTTTGTTTCACTTGGAAACAAAACAAAACAAATGCTGAAATTACTTTAGCTATCAGTTCAAACTGGGATGCATCTGCCTCCAAACCTCTACAAATGGTAACGATTACTGTTGTTTTCTTTAAATTTTTTAAGTGTTTATTTATTTTTGAGAGAGAGACAGAATGTGAGTGGGTTAAGGGCAGAGACAAGAGGGAGACACAGAATCCCAAGCAGGCTCCAAGCTCTGAGCTGTCAGCCCAGAGCCCAACGCAGGGCCCGAACTCACGAGCTGTGAGATCATGACCTGAGCCTAAGTCAGACGCTCAGCTGACTGAGCCACCAGGCACCCCGCGGTTACTGGTTTTAATGTTGATGATTTGCCACCACTCAAGACCTACATTTATATCCCATAAAAGAGTGTGTATTCACAGCTAGTTTACATGTGACATAAACATCCCTATGAAGCCTAGAGTGTTTGCTTTAGACTCTTAGCCAGTTTGCTCACCAGATATTAGCAGGCCAGAGCCCATGTCAGTGCCACAAAAGATATGTTTCACTAACACAGACAGCTTAATACTGGCTAGTGAATCTAGTATAATCGGGAGAAGAAAATCCTTTTTTTCCCCTTATTGGCTTCAATATCTCTGAAAACCTAGGAAATCTGCGGCCATGTGTGTACAGGATAGAATATATATTTCCTTATAAGTGAATCAATGTTGATCCTAGATAAGGTTCCAAAGGGGTTAACTGAAAAAACTGCTCAGACGTATGTGTGTACGTGCATTGCACACACACAAGCTGTGACCATGTGAAGCCAGTATGAATTCACAAACAACAAGATCTGACAGACTAATCTAATTTCCTTTTTGGATAGATTGGCAAAACTGAGGGATCAAAGGAATGCATATCAATACAGTGTATCTGAATCTTGGCAAGACATTTGACTAGATTTTTATGATACTCTTATGGAGGAAAAAAAGAGAAATATGTTTTAGATGATAACAAGCCAAATAATATATAATTACTCAAGGGATGCTAATTAATAAATAGATATGAACTGGCATAAATATCTTCCAGTATATCATAAAGTTCTGATGTAAGCTCTTCCCAAGTTGAAGTTTTCAGTTCTTAAATAAGGACATTTGAGGATACTGATCAAATATGGAAACCATTTATCACTGGGATTTGAGTGGGGTGACCAACTTTTCCCAATTTGCCTCAGACTTTCCTACTTTGAGCACTGAATGTCCCAAATCCTAGGAAACCCCTTAGTCCCAGGCAAACCAGTGTGATGGTTAGTCACCCTAGATTTGAGCAGTGACTATGAGTTAGAAATGACCAGGCAGCAAATGACCAGTTCTGTCTGATTCATGACAGAACCCTAGGATGTTTGAGGAGCTATAAGTGGTTCAGGGTTGGAAGCAAATACTGGTACACAAGAACAGATAACTAGGAATAAGCTTCTATAGGATTTTTTAAAATTGTGGGGAAATATGCATAAAATTGACAATCTTAAAAAAATTTTTTTAATGCTTATTTATTTTTCAGAGAGAGAGAGAGAACACACAAGCAGGGAGGAGTAGAGGGAGAGGGTAAGGCATAGCATCTGAAGCAGGCTCCAGGCTCTGAGTGTCAGCACAGAGCCTGATGTGGGGCTCAAACCCCACGAACCACGAGATCATGACCTGAGCCAAAGTGGGACTCTTAACCAACTGAGCCACCCAGGTACCTCCATAAAACTGACCATTTTAACCATGTGTAAGTGCATAGTGGCTTTAAGGTCAGAATTTCGTTCCTTCTTAAGGCTAACTTATGTGTGTGTGTATATATATATATATATATACTTTTTGTTTATCCATTCATCCCATTCATTCATTGAGGGACACTTGGGTTGCTTCCACCTTTTGACTTGTGAAAAATGCCACTATAAACATGGGTATACAAATATGTTTGAGTCTCTATTTCAATTATTTTGGGTACATGCCTAGAAGTGGGATTGCTGGATCATATGATAATTCCATTTTTAATTTTTGGAGGAACCTCCATACTGTTTTCCATAGCAGTGACACTATTTTACATTTCCATCAGGAGTGCACAAGAGCCCCAGTTTCTCCACATCCCTGCCAAAAACATACTTTCTGTTTCTTTATTTTTTCATATAGTAGCCATCTTAATGGATGTGAAATGGTACCTTATTGTGGTTTTTCATTTCCTTAATAATTAATGAGGTTGGTCATCTTTTCATGTGTTTATTTGCTATTTGTATATTTTCTTTGGAGAAATGTCTATTCGAGTCTTTGCCCATTTTAAAAATTGGGTTGTTTGTTGAGTTTTAATTCTTTATATGTTATAAATAGCCATCCTATGGGGTGTGTCCACAGACTTTTAATGCCACCAAATGCATTTAGGAATATCCTCTCACAAGATGAAATTATTTAAGAATTTTGAATAGACAGTATGAAGAGATTTAAATTTAGGCGGTTTAGTCTGGAGAAGAATGATGAAAGGGGAGGAAAGCCTGAAGCAGGGTGACAATACAGAAGCTCTTTTCGGTATCAGTCAAGCAATAGTGAAGACCTTTGGTAGTAGAGTTGAGGAGGAAGAGATATACAAGAGATTTTAACAGGGCAATATCGAAAGGGCTGGATGACTGATGAGTGGGAGAAATCCAAAATGATTTCCCGGTTTGTTACTTAGGAGATCAGGTGGATGGTAGCATCATTCACCAAGCTCAGGAGTCGAAGGAAAGGTAAAGTCAGTTTTAGATAAATTGAATATGAGGTACCTGTGAGGCAGCTACATGGATATGCCTCATTGGAACTCAGCTCACAATCTGGGCTTGAGATAGACTTGTCACTGTGTAGGTGAACCCGGAAACCATATATTGTCCAAGGACAGTGTGTAAAGTAAGAAAAGCATATTGATTTCTGAGAAACACCGAAATTTATGGGCTGGGCAGAGCAAGAGAAGCCCACAGAGAAGAGCAAAAATAAATATCCATGAAGGTGAAATTTATATGGATACAACTTCAGCTCAGTGTAAGGATGTTCTAAAAGTTAGAGTTGCCCCCAAAATGGGGGGGAAATCCTTTTGGTGAAAGTGAGTTCCCAACTACTAAGACTACCACTTGTCTGGATGTCACAGGAAGGATTCAGTCCCTGGTGAGGATTCGGTTTTCACGTTAAGAATATACTTTTTAATGACTAAACAAACATACTCTTTCATCAGAAAACAATGAATTAACAAAACCCTGAGAGATCTAGTTTAAGACTTGAAGTTTCCAGGACTGATTGAAAAAGAAGAAATACATGAGGCTTTTTCAGTCTTCCAAATCAAGAGCTAGGCATATCCCACTCAGAAACTGCTACAAATATTTTTGGAATATAAGCCAAAATAATAACTGTGATTCTCTTATAAATAATGCTTGCTGAAAGACTCAGACATACTGGCCAAAACACTTTGGTTCCAGTAAGAGAACTTGCCAGCTCTTCGGAAGACATCTCCCCCTGTGTCAAAAGAAGGCTCTGTGTGTGTTACAGTTTTATTTACAGTTTTTAATTATGAATATTGGAACATAATAAATAAAGGAAACATGAATAAGAAATAAACCAGAATTATGCTTGTTCTCTGTCCCAAATCACACAGTTTACAAAATCCCTGGGAAAAGGAAAGCAACAGAGTAAAATCTCTCCAAAGAGCCACTTGATAAATATTCCATCTTCTGGCTGGAAGGAAAGAGTAGCAACCTTTGCTTCGGAGTCCTTTATTTCGTCCTGTAACTTATAACGAGGCCCACCTGCCTCAACATGCTGACTGACAGCACAGCTGCATTCTGTCAGGCAAGGTCTGCTCCCAGAACCCACCAGACCTGGATGAAGTTCAGATCACCAGTTAATGCAAACTCATTACTGGTCTCCGACGAATGGTAACTGACTTTCCAAACAAATAACAAACAGTCTGGGAATTATCTCTATAGTCTACACATAGGCAAAGCTATTTGGAAATGAAGGCAATAAGTCCTTTTTGTGTCAAAGCCTGAATTATTCATTTTTTTTGTCAGCCCTGGCATTTCCACCTCTAAGAAAGTGAGATTTCTATAAAAACTGCACCATTCTAATATCCTTTCAGTTCAGTGATGATTTGAACCCTGCCTCGATCATTTATTAGCTATGTAACCTCAGCTGTCTTGCCTTGGTTTCCTTATCTGTCAAATGAGTTATAATACATTAAGAGCTTATGGGGGCGCCTGAGTGGCTCAGTTGGTTAAGTGTCCAACTTCGGTTCATGTCATGAACTCATGGTTTGTAGGTGTGAGCCCCACATCGGGCTCTGTGCTGACAGCTCAGAGCCTGGAGCCTACTTCGGATTCCGTGTCTCCCTCTCTCTCTGACACTCCCCCACTTGTGCTCTGTCTCTCTCTCTCTCTCTCAAAAATTAATAAACATTATGGGTGCCTGGGTGGCTCAGTCGATTAAGCATCCGACTTTGGCTCAGGTCATGATCTCATGGTCCATGAGTTTGAGCCCTGCATCGGACTCTGTGCAGACAGCTCAGAGCCTGGAGCATGCTTTGGATTCTGTGTCTCCCTCTCTGCCCCTTCCCTGCTCATGCTCTGTCTCTCTTTCTCTCTCAAAAATAAATAAACATTTTTAAAAATTAAAAAAAATGAATAAACATTAAAACAAAAATTTTAAAAAGAGTTTATAACAGCATGGATACATAGTACTCAATACTCATGCAGGATATGCAGGGTTTCTGTACCCATCGATTTAAAGAACTCATCAAATCAACTGATGTTCCTCCTGAATGAGCAAGGGAAGAGGGCCAAGGATGGTTAGAAAATTAACCTTTGGTTCAAAGGCAATATAGATTGCTTCACTCGCTGAGCTATTGGTTTAAATCACCTTTTCACACCTATTCTTCAGGGTCTAGGGTCTCCAATCTCTTCCTGATGAGAAGTTATCTCTGGTATAATAACATCCTCCAAATCTTCAGCATTCTGACCTGTGTAGGGTCATTAGAGTTCCAGGTGAGAAGAGGTTTGGAGGCAGGAAAAAAACAATTGCTAAGAGCTGATATCGTCTAGCTCATCGATTCAGTTTTTGAACTAAAGTACCTTTCTATTTTAAGCTATCACCATTATCACCAAATCACAGAACTTTACAGCCGGAAGGGACCTATGATTATTATTATCAGATCCAATCATATGTGTGTGTGTGTGTGTGTGTGTGAGAGAGAGAGAGAGAGAGAGAGAGAGAGAGAGAGAGAGAGAGGCAGAAATGCTAAGTCATTTGCTTAATATTCTTTAACAAATTAGTGGTAAAGAACTAAAATTCACCCCTCCTGGTTCAGTTCCTTCATTCATACTTTTATCCAACAACTATTTCTTAGATTATTCTGATGTGCAAGATATTGAGAGTAAGGAGGTAAACAGTCTCCCTATAGTCTAGAGGAGATTTATACCAAGTAGATGGGTACTATGTTTTAATGGTAAAATATTAAGTGCTTGTTGGGTGGAAAGATACTAGAAGGGCATGTTAAAGTCTCCTGAAAACAACTCATCATCATTGAGTAGGACTTACTTTGGGTAACATTGTCTAAGGCTTTAGGGATATAAATATACAACGGCACAACTATTACCTTCCAAAGGCTGTAAAGCTTATCACAAATATAGTAAAAACCATCACATTGCATGTTATATGAGTGCTGCAGACAGTACAGTACTACAGTACTTGGAGAGCTTGCCAAGGGATGGGGCCATTGGGGGAGATGAAAATGACACTAGGCTTTGAAGGAAATAACATTGTGTGCTCAAAATTTATCCCAAGAAAGCAGAATTGCAATTCTTCCTTATGTCAAATCTGATTCCGTCCCTCAGTATGATGGGTGTTCCCATGACAGTCTTTTTCAGAACTTAGAAGGAAGAACTTAAATGTGATGGCCTTAGAGCCTCCCTTCCTCTGCCATATGTCTTATTTTCTCTATGCTTACTAATATCCTCTCTCATGGATTTTTTTTAAATATTCAAATGCATTTTAGAGATTATTCACCTATTCCATTCTCAGTATCCCACTCTAGCTGTTCCTCAACAAAGCCTTTTCCTAATCCATCCTCTTAAGACATATTTCACAATAGGTTTTATTTTTTATGTTAAATTTTGACATTTTCCAAATATAGCTCAATATGTGACTTTTAGGTAAAAAGTTTTCCAAACAACAAAATTGTCACAATGTTACTATTAAATGTCTTTTAACCATACAAGTGTGAATTCGTGTGCGTGAATTTTAAAATAAGTATTAAAGTCTACCAAATGAATGATAAGAAAATAGATTAATATCAAACGCCTGGGCATTATTAACTAAACTTGGATAAACTGGGGGATTTTTCAAATCAAATACAAAATCATCAGCCCAATATGATTAGGAGAAAAATGATTAGAAAAAAATTTGTATGTTGCATTTCCTAGGAATCTTCAAATGTTTGTTTAAGAATAGCCAAAGCAGGGGCGCCTGGGTGGCGCAGTCGGTTGAGCGTCCGACTTCAGCCAGGTCACGATCTCGCGGTCCGTGAGTTCGAGCCCCGCGTCGGGCTCTGGGCTGATGGCTCAGAGCCTGGAGCCTGTTTCCGATTCTGTGTCTCCCTCTCTCTCTGCCCCTCCCCCGTTAATGCTGTGTCTCTCTCTGTCCCAAAAATAAATAAAAATGTTGAGAAAAAAAAAAAAAAAAAAA